>NW_026595981.1:15829197-15884419 GCF_907164565.1 Psammomys obesus | reverse complement strand
GTGTGTGTGTGTGTGTGTGTGTGTGTGTGTGTGTGTGTGTGTGTGTCACGGCCAGCTATGGATGCTTTTAGATGTAGTACAGAATCTTCAAGCCTACACATGTCCAACCATGACAACTGTGTGTGTTAGTGAAAAAAAGAATGGGGTTTTCCAACAGATTAAATGGTACCCATTACACAGCAGGTGGGCAGCAGTTTGTTAGAAGACAGTAGATTATATAAGGTCTCTGAAGAATGACTGGGAACAGAGTCTAGCCAAGAGAAAATGTCCTGGAAGAAACTTATGCTAATGCTAAAGCATTTGGACTTCATTCTGTGAGTTAGTAAAGAGCTCCTAGCTGAGACGGTTGCCCCGTCTGCATATCCAGCTGATTTTTACATGTGTCTCGAAATGGTTTGTTTGGGTAAACTCCCACCTCCTATTTGATTTTACATTTGCACATCAAGAGTTTATTTTTAAGGAAAAGTACATCTAAATTATGGGAGGCTGGTGCCTTAAATGCACCTTGTCTGAAAACATTCTCAAAATACTGCTAGAGAGTATTTTTAAGCACACATGTTCTCACTGGAATCTGAATAGCTAAATGTTAACCTATTTCTGCAAGTTTGCAATGATTCTATCTCTGCCAGACACCCAGCTCATTTACTGAGGCTTACCTTTTACCGACACTGGCTTTAATGAGGCAGTAGAGGCTTTAGTTCACGTTCCTTCATTTAAAAGGTTTAAGAACTATGCAGATCTGTCTCTTAACACTGCCATTGCTATACCTAATTGAGCTTTGCATACTCAATACTTAAATGTTTTGATACTTTTTCCCCCTCAGCATATTTTCTGGCTTCAAAGTATTTCAATGTTCTTTTGTGCATCTTTATTTATTTATTTATGTTTACACTGGATGTGGAATGTGGTCTGCTACCATTTACGAAGCGGGTTGGGATTGTTCTTCTAATCGCTCTTTGGAGGCTGAAGAGATCATAACCTCAATATACTCCCAATTTAATTAGTGAGAAGAACACTGTTTAACATTCTCTTTTCCCACTGCGTTTCTTTTATTCCCACTCCTGCCCTTCCTCTTTCTCCCCCATCCCATTTTGCCCCTTTCTGCGAGCACTGTACATATATAACCAATGGTAAAGAGAAGGGTGTGAGCCACATTTTTTACCTCTATTTTATTGTTGTGAAATGAGCCATGCTACTTTTTTCTTCCTTCAAGACTACCTCGATAAGGAAACCATTTCTTTTAGTCCTGGTCCCCAGTGCTGAGAGAAACCAGCACAGAAGCATTTTTACTTTCTCAGGCTGGGAAAGATTCTGACTGAAGATTCAGTGCTACTATAGCTTATGCAGTATTACATAATTTTTTTACAGTAGTTTACAAGGCTATTATTGATGTCATCTCTAATTTGCAGAATAGGAAACTATGAGTATTCAAAATCAACAAATATTCCCAAGCAGCAGAGTGTAGTCAAAATAGTATTCAAATTCAAAACACCATTTTTACTGGCTTTAGCCCATGTCTTCCTTAAGCATTGAGTGATTCATTTAGTATTAAAAGAACCTGCTGGTGGGAGGAGCACTAAAGGACGGTTTGGTTAGTAAAGTGCTTGCGGTTTAAACAGGATCCTGAGGTTCAGACCCACAGCACCCAAGTAAAGGTGTACACACACAAACACATATACACACCACACATATACACACACACACACACACACACACACACACACACTCTCACACCAAATCCACTAATAAGGAACCTAATAGGTAACTTAACATTGATGAGACCCTTAATTCCCAGAGTCCAAAGAGGAATGTAACTTGAGAAATGTAACCTGAATTCTGCTCTTAGAAGCTGCAGTCAGTTTACAATTCAAATTAGTTCACAGAACATAGAGAAAGCAAGAAATTAAACAGTGAGCTATGAAACACGTGCTATGTTCTGTGATTGAGGAAAATCCTCAGCTGGACATCTGGAAGTACTTTCAGGTACAGCATCAGCAACAACTAGAGGAGTGAAATGAAAACTGCAGCCAAGCATCCTTACACCGAGTTGACTGGAGTAAACTTAAATTCTTTCACTGCTAAGTGTTAAGGAAGAAACAGAGCTGGAGTGCTGCAGGATCAGTTCTTTTAAATCCAGAAAAAAACATGGTAAAGCATACATCCTGATGTGCAGTAGTTCCTCTCCTGAGCCTCCCTGACAGACATGCTTGCACGGCTGTAATAGGAGAGACACACAAATGTATGCGATAAAACAAATGTGTTGATAACACAAGAATTGTAGTGCATCCTTGAAAATAGGTACAATATAACAAAGAACTATAAATCCATTCACTAATCCCAGGACAATTCAGCAAAAATATGACAAAAAGAAGCTGACCTCAAAAATTGTATGTGCAGAATATTCCAGTGATGTCTTTTTTTTTTTTTTTTTTAAGAACGAAAAATGAAGCTACGTTACAAAGATCCACACTTTGGTGATAAAGCTGCTACTGAAAACAGAAGAATTTTGGTAAAGATCAGAGCATTGACACTCTGCATTGCAGGGACAGATGCTGTCTACGTAGGATCTTTATAGACAACTGTCCATAGTCTATCTTTCTTAGAATAGGTAGAAGTTACAATATGGCTTTCCAAAAGACTTTATTATTATAAATAACTTTTAGAGTGTCTGCATGCTACAAACCCTTTTGTGGTTTTGTTTTGTTTTGTTTGTTGAGACAGGGCTTATCTTTGTAACAGTCCTGACTGCCCTGGAACTCTGTAGACCAGGCTGGCCCTAAACTCATAGAGATCCACCTGCCTTTGACTTCCAAGTGCTGGAATTAAAGGCACGAGACACCACCACCCAGCTGCTATAAACACTTTTCAACACAATAATTTTCTTTCCATTATACAACTTTTTAAAAGAGAACTGAAAAAAAAAAAAACCTTTGAAATGAAAAAATATAATGTTCTGTATATGCTTTGAAAACAAGTTTTGGTTATATGGAGAAGATCCAAATGAGGATCAAGGCAAGGTGCTGTGAAACCTGTCCTTTTCCATGTAGGCTGATGTTATCATAAACAATGGGATGAGAAATTAGACTCACCTGGAAGTGATAGGATCTGAGAACGCTGTATGTGTGTGTCTTCTGGAGGTAATAAGCATAAACTGTATCCCTGAATGTGATCTGTTGCGAACAGTGGTTCCTGGAGGTCACTGGAGATAAATGGAGGCAGGAGATTAAAGTTAAGTAAATTAGATGATGCTGGGAAATCATCTGCCTGTTTGTAGGTGGGACTCAAAGCGCCTGGGAGAAAGCAACATTCACACAGTAAAATCCAGCAGTGGGGCCGTGATAGGGTAGTCTGTTTAAAGAGCTTGCTCCATAAGTGTCTTAACAATTCAAAAGGTGTATCTTACTGTGAGACTGGTAACACAGAAGCAGAAGAGCTGATATAGCATCACGCGAAAGGCTGCATGAACATCCTAAGATAAAGAACACAGCCTTCCTTGAGAAAAAAATTCATAATAAAGATAATTAGGGACAGGAAGTGATAATCCAACCTCTACACCCAGACATTGACACATGGCCAGACATGCACCCTTGCACATCCATACACATGTGCACACATAAAATAGCATTTTTTTTTTAGGCCTAAGTGGCAGGAATGTTAGCATTAACCAAATCTTCTTAGGTTCACATGCCTTCAATAGCATGTGACAAAACTCATGTTGGGCAATGCTGAAGAGAATCGCAATACATGTAGGTACCCAGAATAAACACTGGAAAATGAACAGGGCGGGTACACATAGTGATGTCACTCTTTAGGCCAGCTACTGTCATCTGCAATGTGTGAGGCAAAGAGAGAGAACAGCACGATCACGTGACCAGAGTTCCATGTGAGTCAGCTTTCTCTAATGGCTTCAGTAGGCATTTTTCCACAACTACTGCATGTTATCTCAAATAGAACAGTGAGAAACTAGAACAGAGAAAATGAATGCAATTGTCTTAAGAGTGTGTTGGAAAGAAGGTTTCCTACTTTAAAGTCATGCTAAAAGCACAGAACCTCAAATTAACATGGAAGTGAGTGTGTTTGGACTTGGTGATAGCTGAACTCACTGAATTCATCATGTTCTTTGTGCTTTAGTGAAGCATAGTAACATTTTTTTTTCTCTTTTGCTCTGTGTTTGTTTGAGAATGTAATGCATGCACACATGTTTTGACCACATACAATCCCCATTCCTTCCCTCCAGTTCCTGCCCTATCTCCACCACCATTTTTCTCTCCTGACATGTGCTCTCACACCCATGCTGCCTGTGTGTATGTGAATGAGTGTAGGACAAGTCACTGAGACTGGGTAGCCAGTCTCTCAGGATTCTCTTTCCTAAAGAAAATTGAATCTCCCTCCCCCAGCAACCACCAATTGCTAATATATCCTCAGACAGGTGGGACTTCATAAAGCCCTCCTCTATGCATACTGGGATTTTGGCTGGCTTGTGATCAAGTCTTGTGAATACGTGAGTTCTGGTATACAGTAGAACTGTCATGACCATCAGCAAATACTGTTCCACTGTGAACCTCTATTCTCCTTTATACTTACAATTTTCCACCTCTATCCATGATGTTATCTTATTCTCATGAAAAAGTGACGTGATACATATTTCCATTCAGAGCTGGGCACTCCATGATCTTTTATTCTTTTCACATTTACCACTTAGGGTTGTTTTTTTTTTTTTCCTAAATGTTATCTACTGCACAAAAAAAAGAAAGAAAGAAGAAAGATAAAAAAGAAAAAAGGAAAGAAAGGAAGCTTCTCTAATGAAGATTGAAATATGAACTAGAATATTGGTATAAATATAAAAACTTAAGGAGGAGTTTACCGCTAGGTCCGTATACCAGGATAATTGTACTGAGGTGTATTAGTTAGATTGACGTAATAAAATATCAAATAAAGGCAATCCAGGAAAGAGTTTATTTTGGCTTACTGTTCCAGAAAAAAATAGCACCCATCATGTGGGAAAGGCATGGCAACAGAGGAACCATTTTTTATCTCCACACAGGAGAGAGAAAGACAGAGAGAAACAGAGGAAACTATAAGCCCTCAAAGCCCACTCCCACCGATATACCTGTTTCACAAAGGCTTTTTGTCCTAAACATTATCAATGACAACATAACGACAGTGACTTTAATGGCAGTTGTGAAGACTTCCCTAAAATATCACGCTATGGCAGAATACATTGAGGTCTACAAGACATGATAACTATACTACAGAATCAATTGTCAATAGAGCCTTTTATACTATAATTTGCAGTAAAAATAACAGCATTGGGAACTACACAGGAAAAATGAGAAATGTGTTTTCCCTTGTCCTTCATTGAAACTTTGTATGTTCTGAGATCTTCTTTGTTACAGCATTCTAATACAGAGAAATTAAAACACATTAAACAAAGACTCACATTAAATAAATTAACAATGTCTTCCAACATCAGTGTTCTCCAGTATTCTGATAAAATTGATCATCTAGCATATTAGGTAGCACATAGGTGATGCTGAGACTAACATACTAGCTAAGTATGTTAATGTCTGATCTACCAATGTCTGTTTTAGTGCCTAAGGACGGTCTCTATTAAAATATAGGACAGAAACTGCATTTTGGCTCCTTCACTTGCAGCTTAAAGGATTTTAAATGGGCACTTATATTCTCTGAAGCTTACTTGGATGACTTACAAAATCAGAAACCTCCAAATGAAATGATGATGGTGAAAGTTCAAGGAAATTACTTGGGAGCACTGCCTGACCATATGTCCAAGGAAGTCACCTTTCCCACTGTCATAGCTTCAGTCCAGTAGACTGCCCTAATCCTTCCAAAGTTCTACAGTTACCAAAGATGATGTTTTAGAGTATGTTGGAAATAATTTAAGTACTCAAAATGTAAACAACTGGAGTATCAAAAACAGTTTGTGCTGATTCTATATTATAAAATATAAGTGGCTCCCTAAACAATATAATGACCACAAACATCCTCACCAGCAGTGAGCTCGTAAAATGAAGTATAGAGATTCACGAGTTTCTGTTGTGGCTCTAAAAGATAATTGGTTATTATGAGTGAAATGTGTGTTTCCAGAGCCTGGTTATCCTAAATGGCATGTCCCATTATGGAAAAGTTACTTAAACTTTGATATTCCAAGACAAAAAAAGCCGTAAGTGGGTACATTTGTCAATTACTTTCCCAGGAGAGTTGGGTACAGGTACGTTGGCAGAGCAGGGGAATATCTTCTATAAATTATAGACATTATCTTGCAAGATGGAAACTTGAGATGGTGGTGTTTAGTAATGGATTTGGGGACTTTTTTTGTTAGTCAAGTGGGGGCTGCCTCTGACATGGACTTTTTTCCTGCTTTTGAATGACTTTCCCCTAGCTTGTTTGCCTTGTTGGGCCTTAGTGAAGAGTATGCACTTGATAAGTATGTCTTGGTAAGATTTGAGGTGCTGGGGGTGGGGCTGGTAGCAGAATGGGAGGGAGTAGGACTCCCCTTCTCTGAGGAGAAGGGGAGGAGGGAAAAGGGAGAAAAGGATGGGAGTGCAAAACTGGGAGGAGAGAAGGGAGAGGACTGCAATAGGGATATAAAGTGAATAAAAAAATTAAAGGACACAATAAAGCCTCCATTTCTTTAATTGCTTTTACATGTGTTTATGTACATGTAACATGTAAATACAGTGTACTCAGTCTGTATAATGCTACCTGTTTGTATATAATTTCAGGGCTGATGACTTGGTATTTCATAGACAATTGGGAAGCTCTTCTCTAGAGACTATTTCTCCCACTCTGAATTCCTTAGTTGCTTGTAGCTGCTTTTTTCTTTTATAGCTGATGTCCCATGAACTGCCTCCCTAACTCCCTAATAGCATCTCTACTGGTACTTTCATGTTTCAGGTCATGTTTAGGCAGCCGCAGTGCAGTGATGAGATCTCATGGGTGTAGTTTCTCTGACCTTTCTAGGAGATGCAATCTCACATCAAACTTCCTGCTCCTCTGTCTCTTACAGTCTTTCTACCTGCACTTTTGCTATGATTCTTGAGCCTTCGATTCAGGAATTGTGTTGTAGGTATATCAACTGGTCTAGGGCACTATATTATCACTGAAACCCATGCATGAAACTGAAATGAAACATCTGTTTTTAGCATAAATTAGGTGGTTGACACGAATCCCAAAAACAAACCTTTCAGAGCTACAAACATGAATCCTTTAAATTGTCCCATTAGTCCAATAAAGAACAGAGAAATATTTTCAATACCACCCATGTGCAAAAATTGTAATGCTGATGTGGTGTCATTGTATGCCAGCCAGGAAGAGACTTCTGGACCCTCTCTTCCAATAGCTGGCCACTAGTTGATATGCCTTGGAGCTTAGCTACATAAAACTCACTGCTGTAAATGTCCCAAAAGGCTTTCCTCAGTGTCATGACTGGGATTAAACAGAATGCAGAGGACTCATTGCAGCCAGATATTTATGACAGCTAAGCGTTCAGAGCTTTTACTCTTCACACTGTGCTCGTCAAGTGTCAATTAAAGAAGCAGAACCAGAAGAATAAGGTGGCACAGGGAAGTAAAAGAAACAAGGACATTACAGGTGCCAGCACCAATCCTCACCCCCTTATCAAGAATTTCAAAGTTATTTCATAATGCCGTTCTCATGTCCTTTTCCTCCAGTTTCAACATGTTCAGATATTTTATTCCCTCAACACTCATTACCTTTTTATGACCAGAGTGTACAAAGGCACTTTCTGTCCCTACATGGTTTCTTTCTTTCTGAGAACCTTTTAGGTTAGTGTCCTGAAGTTCAGTATCACTACAATCCCTGCCAATCTAACCTCAAATTCCAGCCCAACACTTTTTAAATTTTATTCTTTGGCATATTTCAATAGTTGGGGGTGTGTGTGGCTATATATTTTCCTTTTTTTATGACTTTGCATTTATTCACTTTTCTAGCAAAACAAATCTCTGGCATCTATATCCATCTCTAAATTCTACTAATTCTATTGGTAAATTTAACCTTAAGTAACAAGGCAGATCACAGTGGCTGCTTTATTCCATAGGTGACTTTGGCCATGAAGATATCAGAGAACTCATTGCCTGCCTTTTCATCATTTCTCTTCTGAAATAATGGGCTTTTGTGAGCTGCAGCTATTCAAGAAAATAATCTCATTACTCTGATAACAAGTTAGTAGTGAAAACCTAAACTTTATACTTCTGTACATGTACCACTCACATTTTTTTTTCTACATAAGCAATTTTCTGATTCTTACATGAACCAACTGAGTATCAAAAAGTCCGATGATCCTATCTTTGAATTTAATTATCTGTTAAGTTGGCTTACCAAACTCGGCAGCAGAATGTATTAGGCTAATGTCTTAGTATAAAAGGGTTTGACTCAGGAGGAGCTCAATAGTAAAAGCTATATGAGGAAGGACATGAATCTTTTATGTCCTCTTTGAGCACCAAGTCCTTCCAGAATCTATCTGTTCCATAGCTCGAGAGCTTTCTGCACCTGTTGTTCTTTTGCTATGTTTGTAGCTACTTTATTATGCTTTATCATGATTGATTAAATTATTATTATTGTCGATTGTCTCAACCTCCAGCCACTCTTCCCTGGAAGTCTATGTTAGCATTGAAAGCACCAATCTTTACCGACACAATTATCTCTCTGGGCAACCAGCCTGCATTCTAAAGCTATCCAGAGGCTCCCAGCCACCAGGCCTCCTATTAGCATACAAAGACTAGCACTTCAGAGATTCCCAGAGCTTTAGAGTCTAAATAACAAAAATATAGGAACAAAGATAAAATCCATATTTCTTATTATGCTATGTGTAGGTAGATAGATATTTAAGAAAGGAGTATGATGCCTAGAAACTGATCCAATATCAACAGATAAAACCACAATGTTATTACAAACTGATCTGATACTTACACCTGAATTACATTGCTCTTTTATTAGACAAAAACAATCTCACAGAACCACTACCTCAAACAAAGTCTCTGATCAAAACAAAATACCAAACAGCCTAAGTTGATGACTGAGTGACTGCTACTTTTTAATAATTATGACCATATTCAATGTAAACATGTCCCAACATGGATGAAATTTGTTAGAATATTTAAGCATGAGATTGCTTCTATTTTCTAATTTAGCAAGTACTTCTGCTGTCATAGAAAATCTATAAAATTCCTCTGCAAATGACTAAATCTTATATTGATCTATTTATTAGTCACCAATTAAAATATTCTATATTTCTTCATGGTGCAGCTTCTCCTTTGTTACAGAGAATAATAATATATATATGATATACACCCTTTTAGCATTCAAGGGCCATATCTGTAGATTTACACCTGAAAATTTAACTAATGATGGATTAAAAATGTATTTTCTAAATTGTAACTGTATTGAACTTACAGATGAAGTCTGAGCTTATACACCATGATAACTGGTTAAACAGTCTCAGAAACACTGCAGTCTACTAATCTAACAGAGGATCTTGAAGCAGACAAGTAAGGAAATTACAAAGAAGAGATGATTATGAAGTTGATGAGAACAAGTCCATCATTAGAAATAGCAATATGACCTTTAACTTTAGCTAAATATAGAAAGACAATTTTATGCAAAAAATATTTCCAAGAGTATTTTTCTAAACTCTCTTGTGTAAATGCACATATTTATGGTTCAAAGAGCTGAGAAAGTCAAGGCGTGAGAATAACTTGGCACAATGAGCACACCTACTGCCAAGACCTTGGTTTCTATTGTCCTTATCCTATGAAACAAATCTAAACTCGTTAGAAAAATAGCTAAATATAGAATCAAGGTAGGAAATGTAGAAGATGAACCCACAGCTGCTTATAGTGCCAGAAGATAAGGTACTCAAAATGAAAACAAAACTCTGTTAGAGACATCCAGAGACACAGACATTCCTCAGTGCTTAACACTCAACTGACTTATGAAGCCAATGAAAGTGGTATGGAACTACTAACAAATACAACAGAAAAAAAATGGCAAGCTCAAATTGACACAAGTAAATAATTAAACAAATAAATAAGTAACAAGTGTGAAGGAAAATAGCCCTCACTGAAGACTGTCAAATAACAGATGTAAATATCACTTCCTTGGGGAGGTAGAACATTATACCTAAATGATAGGGAAGGAGAATAATCTTGTTCTATGGAGTGTTGTAGAAAGAAGAAAACAGACTCTTGTAGTAGAAAGCACGCTGCCTTAAGCCTAATGGTCAATGACAATATTAACAACGATGTTATATTGGTAACACAATATGTCATGCTATGAATGATAATTTACTATTTATTTTTTTCTTCAGAAGGAAGGAAAAAATCAGAGAACTCTCAGCATAGGGATATTTCACAATGTTCCTGCTTTTCAGAGATGTCAAGTTCATCATAAAAAGTGACATTCTGAGAAGGTATTCCAACCAAGAGCCTAAGGATCAGTGAGTAGTACATTTAATTTGGCACTGTGAGCAGCATTCTGAGACCAAAGGAGCTTTAGAGTAGATGTGGCAAGGTCTGAATACAGCAGACTTGACTTAGTCCAGTGTGTCTCCATTGCTTTACTAGTTAAATATGTCATACCAGTAAAAAATGTTAAGAGTAGAGAATTTAGAAGTTCTATTTTCAAAACGAATGAATGTAAAACTGTTCCAATCTGTTGGTTGCCATTTTGTTCAATTGACAGTGTTCTATGCCTTACAGAACCTTTTCAGTTTCATGAGGTCCCATTTATTAATTGCTCTTAGAGCCTAAGCTATTAGTGTTCTGTTCATGAGATCTTCACCAACCCTACATTAAACAAAGGGCTAATATACAAAATATATAAAGAACTCAAGAAATTAAATATCAACAAACCAAATAATCCAATTAAAAATGGGATACTGACCTAAAGAGAGAATTCTTATTAGAGGAATCTCAAATGGCCATGAAGCACTTTAAGAAATGTGCAAAGTCCTTAGTCATCAGGAAAATGCAAATCAAAACAACTCTGAGATTCCATCTATCACCCATGAAAATGGCTAAGATCAAAAACTCAAGTTAAAGCACATGCTGGAGAGGATGTGGAACTAGGGGCACACTCTTCCATTGCTGGTGGGAGTGCAAACTTGAACAACCTTGCTGGAAATCAATCTAGTGCTTTCTCAGAAAGTTGGGAAAGGCTCTACCTCAAGACCCAGCTTTACCAACTTAGGCATATACCCAAAAGATGCTTCCCCACTTGCTCAACTGTGTTCACCACAGCTTTATTCATCATAGCCAGAAACTGGAAACAATCCAGATGTCCCTCAACCAAAGAATGGATAAAGAAAATGTGATGCATTTTCAAAATGGAACACTACTCAACTATTAAAAACAAGGAAATCATGAAATTTGCGGGCAAAGGGATGCAATTAGAATATATCATCTTGAGTCAGGTAACCCAGACCCAGAAAGACACACATGGTATATTACTCACTTATAAGCAGATTATTAGCCATATGATACAAGATAGCCATGCTACAATCCACAGACCCCAAGAAGCTAAGACAGGCTCAATGGAGGTTGCTTGAATCTCACTCAGAAAGGGAAATAGAATAGACAGAAGAAGTAGAGAGAGGGAACAGGGTAGGAAAGGGAGTACAGTAGAAAATAAAGGTGGGGATCACAAGTGTGAGCAGGAGGTCAGAGGGCTTGGAGAGAAGACAGTAGGAGACCTACAACAGGGTAGGCTCCTGGGAAGATATGGGAGTGACTCTAGATCAGACTCCTAGTATCAGGGGTCATGGAGACTGAAGAAGCCATTTTCTAGCCAGACAAGACTTCTAGTGGAGGGAAAGAAACACAAAACCACCCACAAAATATTGAACTCAAAATTTACCTGACCTACAAGATGAGCAGGGGGAAAGATAAAATAGAGATTGAGGGAATGTCCAACAAATGCCTGGCCCAAACAGAGACGCACCCCACGGGGTAGATCTAACCCCTGACACTATTAAAGATACTCTGTTATGCTTGCAGATGGGAGCCTAGCGTAGTTGTCCTCTGAAAGGCTCCACCCAGCAGTGTCAGACACTCACAGCCAAACATTAGGAGGAGTATGGGGTGCCTTATGGAAAAGTTAGAAGAAGGACTGACAGAATTGGTGGGGATAATAACTTCACAGGAAGCCCAACAGAGTCAATTAACCTGGGCCCAGGGAGCATTTGCAAACTGGAGCACCAATCAAGGACTCCATATGTACTCTACACATTTGTAGCCGATGGGCAGCTTAGTCCTCATGCCGATCTCCTAGTAAGAGGAGCAGAGGCCTCCCACACTTCCTAAATGGAGTAATAGTGTCAGCACTACAATTTAAATACAAGCCAAGCAAGACAGAGCAGACCTCAGTGCACACTTAAGTGTGTATTATAATTGATTGGGTACCATTTCCCTGGAATAGAATTTTAGAGGCAGAGGGTGTACAAAGATTTTCAGAATTCAAGGCAATCTCTGAGAGAAAGAAGGCAGAGCAGGAAAAAATAAATAAAACTAACAACAAAATAAAACAGTGGGCTTGAGAAAAGCAGGTTGTAACAATGCCAAGACTCAGTACTAATCTAAATTAAAAAGCAAACCTCACTCTACACATGAAAGTGTTTATTTTAACATAACTGATATTGGCATTCTTGTTTGTTAGGGCTGTCACTCAAGTATGGCTATTGTGTTTTAAAATTTAACATACAGTTAAGGAGTTCTTGGTTGTTTTCCAAAAGCAATAAACAAGTTGTGTTTCATCAATTTGATTCAGTCAAAAGAGGTATGAAATTTTTATTTTACCTCTTGACTCAGCATTGAGCAACTGTCCTGATATTATTTCTTTACTGACTTCTTTGTCATGAAGACTGATAGAATTAGGGATGATGCGAAGAGCTTTTAGGAAGGGGAGATTAAAAAGATGGCAATGAAACTTATGAGATATGGAAACGGGAGATTACTGAGGGAGGATAGGATGGTGCGGGGTTGGGGTGTGAAGCTCGAGGAAGCAAGGGAAGATCAACAAAACCAAGCATGTATGAAAAACTCATGACCATAGTAATCACAGACAAAATTTTAAGACTATAAGACTCATGATTTTGGATTTTCTGAGGTGGCATTCTTTACCAGGATGTACAAATTTGAGGACAAGGAGACACACATAATTATCTTTAATCTCTGTTAATAGTATCTTTTCATTCTGCTGATCGGGAACAGGAAGTACATGATCCAGGGAGGAGAAAATAAAATAGATTTTCAACCCAAGTTAATCAAAAAAGATAAGGACGGCCACTATATTCTCATCAAAGGAAAAATCCACCAACTCCTCCCAGCCCCACCCTCCCTCCCTCAATCCCCTTTCCCAAGGGTATTGAAAGAGAGCATTCTCCTTCTCTGACATCTCCCCATAGTTTATCAAGTCTCCTCAGGACTGCCTGTACCCTCTTCCTCCATGGCCTGGTAAGGCCACATTCCCAGGAACAAGTGATCAAAGAGCAGGCAACCTAGTTCATGACAGATGAAGTCCTGGTCCTCACCAGGATTATTGCATGAACATTTTGCTGTCCTTTGCTTCTCTCATTCCCTGGCTACATCACATTCTCAAAAGAGAAGCCAAGGTTTGCGGTTTAGAAATGACAGATGAATATCTATGCCCCAAATACAAGAGCACCTACATTCGTAAATGAAACAATATTAAAGCTTAAATCACACATTGATCCTAAAACCCTAGTAGTGGGAGACTTCAACACTCCACTCTCACCAAGGGACAGATCAACTAGACAGAAAACAAATAGGGAAATAAAAAAACTTACAGAGACCCTAAATCAAATGGACCTAATAGACGTCTACAGATCTTTTCATCCAAACTCAAAAGAGTATACCTTCTTTTCAGCACCGCATGGAACCTTCTCCAAAATAGACCATATAATTGGTCATAAAGAAAGCCTCAACAGATACAAAAAGATTGAAATAATCCCTTGTATTCTATTTGACCACCATGGACTTAAGCTGGACCTCAACAACAACAGAAATAACAAACAGCCTACACGCACATGGAAACTGAACAACCTGTTACTCAACGACAGCTGGGTTAAGGAAGAAATAAAGAAAGAAATTAAAGACTTCCTAGAATTCAATGAAAATGAAGGCACAACATACCCAAATTTATGGGACACATTGAAAGCAGTGCTCAGGGGAAAATTTATAGCACTAAGTGCCTGCAAGAAGAAATTTGTAACATCACATACAAACAACTTAATGGCCCAACTGAAAACCCTAGAAAAAAAAGAAGCAGATACACCCAAGAGGAGCAGAAGGCTGGAAATAATCAAACTCAGGGCTGAAATCAATCAATTCGAAACAAATAAAACTATTCAAAGAATCAATGAAACAAAAAGCTGGTTCTTTGAGAAAATCAACAAGATAGACAAACCCTTAGCCAAACTAACTAAAAAGCAGAGAGAATCTATCCAAATCAACAAAATCAGAGATGAAAAGGGTGACAAAGCTACAGACACAGAGGAAATTCAAACAATCATTAGGTCATACTACAAAAGCCTATATGCCACAAAATTTGAAAATCTAAATGAAATGGACAATTTTCTTGATAGATTCCATCTTCCAACATTAAGTCAAGATCAGGTAGAAAGACTGAACAGCCCAATATCCCCCAAGGAAATTGAAGCAGTCATTCACAGTCTCCCCTCCAAAAAAAAGCCCTGGGCCAGATGGTTTCAGCGCAGAATTCTACCAGACCTTCAAAGAAGTGCTCACACCAATTCTCCTCAAACTATTCCACGAAATAGAAACAGAAGGTACATTACCAAACTCATTCTATGAAGCAACAGTCACCCTGATACCTAAACCACACAAAGACCCAACAAAAAAAAGAGAACTTCAGACCTATCTCTCTTATGAACAGTGACGCAAAAATACTCAATAAAATACATGCAAACCGAATCCAAGAACACATCAAAGATATCATCCACCACGACCAAGTAGGCTTCATCCCAGGAATGCAAGGGTGGTTCAACATACGGAAATCCATCAATGTAATCCACCACATAAACAAACTGAAGGAGAAAAACCACATGATCATCTCCTTAGATGCTGAAAAAGCATTTGACAAAGTCCAACACCCATTCATGTTTAAAGTCTTGGAGAGATCAGGAATACAAGGCACATACCTAAACATAGTAAAGGCAATATACAGCAAGCCTATAGCCAACATCAAACCCAATGGAGAGAAACTTAAATCAATCCCACTGAAATCAGGGACAAGACAAGGCTGCCCACTCTCTCCCTACCTTTTCAACATAGTACTTGAAGTCCTAGCCAGAACAATAAGACACCTAAAGGAGATCAAGGGGATACGGATCGGAAAGGAAGAGGTCAAAGTGTCACTATTCGCAGATGATATGATAGTATATATGAGCGACCCCAAGAATTCAACCAGAGAACTCCTCCAGTTGATAAACACCTTCAGCAAAGTGGCAGGATACAAAATCAACTCAAAAAAATCAGAAGCCCTCCTGTATACCAAAGACAAAATGGCCGAGAAGAAATTAGGGAAACAACAAACACCCTTCACAATAGCCACTAACCACATAAAGTACCTTGGGGTGACACTAACCAAGCAAGTGAAAGACCTGTTTGAGAAAAACTTCAAGTCTCTGAAGAAAGAAATTGAAGAAGATCTCAGATGGAAAGATCTCCCGTGCTCATGGATTGGTAGGATTAACATTGTGAAAATGGCCATCCTGCCAAAAGCAATCTACAGATTCAATGCAATTCCCATCAAAATACCAACTCAATTCTTTACAGACCTTGAAAAAAAGATTCTCAGCTTCATATGGAGAAACAAAAAAACCCAGAATCTCCAAACAATCCTGTACAACAACAGATCATCTGGAGGTATCTCCATCCCCGATCTCAAGTTGTACTACAGAGCAATAGTAATAAAAACTTCATGGTATTGGCATAAAAACAGAAAGGAGGATCAATGGAACCGCATAGAAGACCCAGAAATAAACCCACACACCTATGAATACTCGATTTTTGACAAAGAAGCCAAAACCATTCAATGGAAAAAAGACAGCATCTTCATCAAATGGTGCTGGTCCAACTGGATGTCCACATGCAGAAAAATGAAAATAGATCTATATTTATCACCCTGCACAAAACTAAAGTCCAAGTGGATCAAAGACCTCAACATAAAACCAGATACTCTAAATCTGTTAGAAGAAAAAGTGGGGAACAGCCTAGAACTCATTGGCACAGGAGACAACTTCCTGAACAGAACACCAACAGCACAGGCTCTAAGAGCAACAGTCAATAAATGGGACCTCATGAAACCGAAAAGCTTCTGTAAAGCAAAGGACACTGTCATCAAAACAAAATGCCTGCCTACAGATTGGGAAAGAATCTTCACTAACCCTTTATCTGACAGAGGACTAATATTGAGTATATACAAAGAACTAAAGAAGCTGAAAAGCAGCAAACAAAGTAATCCAATTAAAAAATGGGGAACAGAGCTAAATAGAGAATTCTTGACAGAGGAATATCGAATGGCAGAGAAACACTTAGAGAAATGCTCATCCTCATTAGCCATCAGGGAAATGCAGATCAAAACGACCCTGAGATATCACCTTACACCCATCAGAATGGCCAAAATGAAAAACTCAAGGGACAACACATGCTGAAGAGGTTGTGGAGAAAGGGAACCCTCCTCCACTGCTGGTGGGAATGTAAACTGGTTCAACCACTCTGGAAATCTATCTGGTGCTTTTAAGACAATTAGGAATAGTGCTTCCTCAATACCCAGCTATACCACTGCTAGGTATATACCCAAAGTTTGCTCAAGTACACAAAAGAGTTATTTGCTCAACGATGTTTATAGCAGCTTTATTTGTAATAGCCAGAACCTGGAAACAATCCAGATGCCCATCAACGGAGGAATGGGTACAGAAATTGTAGTATTTTTACACAATGGAATACTACTCAGCAATCAAAAAGGAGGAAATCATGAAATTTGCAGGATAATGGTGGGACCTAGAAAAGATCATCCTGAGTGAAATATCCCAGAAGGAGAAAGAGAAACACGGTATATACTCACTTATATAGACCTATAAGATATGATAAACATAATGAAATCTATACACCTAAAAAAGATAATCAAGAGAGCGGAAATGGGGTAAGATTATCAATCCTCGTTTTGAAAGACAGATGGGATGCGCATTGAACATATGACAGGAGTCTACTGAGCGCATTTGAAAGATTCTAACTAGCAGTGTTTTCAAAGCAAAGACTCATGACCAAACCTTTGGCAGAGTAAAGGGAATCATAAGAAAGAAGGGGAGTTAGTCTGATGAGGAAAGGATAGGAGCTCCACAAGGTCCAAACATATCTGGGCACAGGGTCTTTTCTGAGACTGACATGCAACCAAGGACCATGTATGAATGTAACCTAGAACCTCTGCTCAGATGTAGCCTGTGGTAACTCAGTAACCAATTGGTTTCCCATAGTGAGGGGAACAAGGACTATTTCTAACAGGAACTCAATGACTGGCTCTTTGGCCTCCCCACCCCCCCAAGGGAGGAGCAGTCCTGTTAGGCCACAGAGGAGAGCTTTGCAGCCAGTCCTGAAGATACCTGATAAAACAGGGTCGGATAAATGGGGAGGAGGTTCCCCCTATCAGTGGACTTGGCAAGGGGCACGGTGGAGATGAGGGAGGGAGGGACTGGGAGGGAATGAGGGATCGGGACATGGCTGGGATACAGAGTTAATAAAATGTAACTGATAAGAAAAAAATAAATCTAATAAAAAAAAAGAAATGACAGATATATTTTTGAAAATGTTAATAAAAATGTCCTTATTGTAAGCTACAATGTCCTACAAAGTTTATTTTGATACCTGTGAATTTCATGTCCTTATATGTGTTACTGAAATATCTTAGAATGACTCTAGCCACATCAGCACTGTTAGGCTTTAGTTTCATTTGTAGCAGACTAGAGATAATAGTAATACCCAATCCAGATTCTATCTAAAACATTAAATGAGGCAATGCATATGAAGACTTTGACTCAGAGTAAAAACTGGCTTCTGGGAAGCATTTCACCTAAGTGGATAGTGGCTGCTAACATTTCTGAATACATTAGCATCAAAATCACCGCTATTGCTTCCCAAGGAAGCACTTGTCCACATATCTTCACCTTGGTTATTGACCCCTTTAATCACGTGACTCCACACTCTTGTAACTATTTCCCAAAGCAAACATTATCTTTCAAGCTTAAAATTTTCTCATGAACTAGGATATTTTTATTCATGTCTGAGATGAATTACTAAAATTCAACTTTGAGATTATTTTAAGTTTTGAAAGCAACTCTTGCTGTTTCTCTAAGCAAACACTCAAACGAGTGTGTAAGTTGGAAATAATTAAAAACATCAGCTCTATAACTGCACCTATGCTTTCTGCAGTATTGTATTTTCATTCAAATTTGAATACTACCATGCACAACTAGTTACTCTGTTTCTTTCTTTCTAAAAACTTTGCAAAAGATGAGAGCAGAGAAAAGCTGTTGCTTCTCCTTTTGCTGTTTGTTTCTGAGTTTATCTTCCTGTCCAGCTTTAGGAACTTGCAAAGAAGTTTCTCTTGCCATCTAAGGACAAATATAGAAAGTACACGTATCATTGTACTTGTGCAATAATTTATTGAAAACCAGAACCAGATCCTTAATTTGTGCATACTTTGTACATACTTCCAAACCTTATGTGGCATTAAGAAATTTTGAACTAATATGCACTGAAGAAAGCTACATGGCTTTATTTATGTGTGATACTCTGTTATCTTTGACAATTTGCTTATCTGCCTTCTTATCCTTAGTAGAAACTCAAATTTTATTGAATGGAGTGAGTGAGTTTAATTTATATGGATGTTACACTATTTGACTTTGAAATTTAGCACTATAATGAGATCAGAATATAAAAAATTCATTATATGTCTGTTATAATTCATAGTCTAACTTTGAAATTCTAAACTATTTTAACCTCCCCCCCCCCATGTGTGTGTTTGTATGTTTGGGCATGCACATGGACCTGTGTGTGTGTGTGTGTAGGCCAGATGACAGCTTTTGGAAGACTGTTATCTTTTTCTACTTTAATATGGGTTCCAAGGAATGAACTAGGGTCTATAGACTAGCATGCCAGAATATGTACACACTAAAATGTTTTTTCAACCTTGAAGTGCTAAACTATTTTGTTTTGCTCAGATGGAATGGCTTCCAAAGACAGGCATCTGTTCACTATTCTCCCATGCAAATCAGAGGCCCTATTCACACTTCCCGTGTTCTATGTTCCCACAGACATTTGCTGAAACTATTTCCACATTCTATTTGCAAACAGGTTTACAGTCGCGACAGCAAGACTATAAAAGAAAAGAAATGTCCATCGTCCATAGTTATCAGGAAGACGCAAATCAAAACAACCCTGAGATTTTACTTCACACCCATCAGAATAGCTAAGACCAAAAACTCAAGTGACAACACATGCTGGAGAGGATGTGGAGAAAGGGGAACCCTCCTACATTGCTGGTGGGAATGTAATGTTGTACACCCATTTTGGAAATCAATCTGACGTTCTCTCAGAAAAATAGGAATAGTCCTACCTCAAGATCCAGCTATACCACTCCCAGGCATATATCCAAAATATACTCATCTTTATAACAAGGATATTTGTGCAACCATGTTCATCGAAGCTCCACTCATAAGAGACAGAATCTAGGAACAATCTAGATGTCCCTCAGTGGAGGAATGGATAGAGAAATTGTGGTACATTTACACAATGGAAAACTACTCAGCTATTAAAAATAAGATAATTATGAAATTTTCAGGCAAATGGTGGGAACTAGAAAAGATCGTCATGAGTGTGGTAACCCAGAAGCAGAAAGACACACATGGTATATAATCACTCATAAATGGTTATTAGACATATAATATAGGATAAACATACTAAAATCTATAATCCTAAAGAAGCTAAACAACAAGGAGGATCCTAGGGAATATGCTCAATTTTCATTCAGAACGGCAAATGCAATAGATATTGGAAGCAGGAGAAGACAGAGAACAGGACAGGAGCCTAACACAGAGGGCCTCTGAAAGACTCTCCTGATTGAGGTATCGAAGCAGAGGCTGAGACTCATAGCCAAACTTTGGGCAGAATGCATGAAATTTTATGAAAGTAGGGGGAAATAGAAAGACCCAGAAGGGACAGGAGCTCCAAAAGGAGACCAAGAGAGCCAAAAACTTGGTCCTGGGGTCTCTGCAGAGTCTGATACCCCAAACAAGGAGCATGCATGGAGAGGACATAAAACTCTTGCTCAGATGTAGCCCAAAGATTCAGTCCCCAAGAGGGTTCCCTAATAAGAGCTGTCTCCAACATGAACTCAGTGGCAGGCTCTCTTATCACTTCCCCCTGGGAGCCCACAGAGAAAGACAAGGCCTGATAAGATTTAGAATAGCTATGGAAACCAACCTCTACGCATATCTGAAAAGGTTTGCATAGATGGTTTATTTGTGTGGGAAGACCCACCCTAAATGTGGCTGCTTTAATTCCATGGATGGGGCATGTCAGACCAAATATAAAAAGGGAAAATCAGAAAGGCAAATTGGCTAGACATCAGAGAAGGGAGAAAACAGGGAACAGGACAGGAGTTTACCACAGAGGCCCTTTGAAAGACTCTACCCAGCAGCGTATCAAATGCTGAGACTCATAGCCAAACTTTGGGTAGAGTGCAGGAAATCTTATGAAAAAAGGGGGAGATAAACAGACCTGGAGGGGACAGGAGCACCACTAGGAGAGCAAAAGAACCAAAATATCTGGGCCCAGGGGTCTTTTCTGAGACTGATACTCCAATCAACGATCATACATGGAAAGTACATAGACCCCCTGCACAGATGTAGCCCATGGTAGCTCAGTCTACAAGTGAATTCTTTTAAAGGCCACAGGAAATGTCTCTGAGATGAACTGAGTGGCCTGCTCTTTGATCACCTCCCCCTAATGGGGGGAGAAACTTTACCAAGCCACAGAGGAAGACAATGCAGCCACTCTTCATGGGACCTGATAGGCTAGGGTCAGAAAGAAGGGGAGGAGGACTTGCCTATCAGTGGACTAGGGGAGGAGCATAGGGGGAGAAAAGGGAGGAGGGGTGAGGTTGAGAGGAGATGAAGGAAGGAACCATAGCCGGCATACAAAATGAATAAATTATAATAAATAATAAATACAATTTAAAAATAAAAATGAATAAATTATAACACAGTGAAACAAATGTATAAATAGACAAAGATATTATCAATCTCTGTACTCATGAAAATTGCAAAGTCTGTGAGGGCAAATGTATTTACATACTTTCCTTGATACATCTGCTGTATTTGTAACCTGAATGAACATTTTCACCATAACGTATAAAATCACCATTATGTGTGTAGTGTATATGTGTACAGTTTTGTGCCATTTCATGCACAGAATATGAGGAACTACAGGAGCACCTCAGGTGTCCTTTCCTTTCATTCTTATTCCTCTGAGACAAGGTCCCTCACTGAATGTTGAGTGCCACACATCTCTTCCTGGGCTAGGGGCCAGTGAGCTCTAGCAACCTTTTTGTCTTTGTCTCTGTCAATGTTTGCGGTTTAAGAGCACTTACCCATGCTTAACTTTCTCATAGGTAATAAGGATCTAACCTTTGATCCTCATGATTGTATGACAAGCCCTTTACCCATGGAGCCATGTGCTCCATCATCATAATATTTATCATTTTATTAATGCTACATATAAAACTACTCAAGTGATAACCCAAGGTTTGAAATATTGGAGAGTGGCCTTATCTGTAAGTACCACATCATAAAGCATGTCAAATAATTGCCAAGACAAAAAATGTATGAGTTTAAAGATGACAAATTATAAACAGATTTGTGTTGGTAGCCAGGAGCATACTGTGTTCCTCCTAGTGAATCTCTCACATCCTCCTACAGGTTGGCATTTGTGCCAGATTTAAGGGAGATACAAAAGCTGAAGTAGGGATACAGGTGTTAAATGGATAAGTGGGTGTAGGTGGTTTTGTAGGTTTTATCAGTTTTTTTATAAAATGTGCTTGATTAAAGTTCAAAAGAGTATCTTTTCATTGAGGTCTTCCTTTCTTTCCTTTCCCCTTTTCTTTCATGAATTATCCCTAGTCCCCATCAAATAATTATTAGAGTATTTGACTCTCCTTGGAGACTCTAGAAAGAAAGAAATATTGATGTTCCACAAAGCCCCTGTTACTGTCACGAAGGTCATCCCAATGGGCTTCCAGGCTTTGCAGTCTCTGAGATTTCTTCTTAAGGGGTCATTCTGGGATCTGACAAAGGCCTTCAGTTTAGATAGACAACTCGATAAATGTGTTGTATCTACTGGACAGAAAAAAGTTTCTTCTATGTGACTTACTAAATTAACCCATCTGAATGATGATATGTCCATTTACTGGTGACTCTCTGACAGATAATGAGGTCAAGGCTCCAGACTCCGATGACCCATCATCAAGACTTGTGAAAAACACAGCAACCTTTCCCGGAGAGATTGCTCAGTGTTTAAGAAAAATGTGCTGGGCAGTGGTGGCACATACCTTAAGTCTCAGCTCTCAGAAGACAAAAGAAGGCTGATCTCGGGGTCTGAGGTCACCCTACCAAGTGAGTTCTAAGAAAGCCAGGGCTATGTCAGAGGCAGTCCCTGTTCCTATTACTATGGAACCCACTTGGACACTGAACTGCCATGGGCTACATCTGTGCAGGGGTTCTAGGTTATCTCCATGCATGTGACTTGGTTGGAGTATGAGTCTCTGGAAAGACCCCTGTGTTCAAATTTTCTGGTTCTGTTGCTCTTCTTGTGGAGTTCCTGTCCTCTCCAGATCTTACTATTTCCCACTTCTGCTCTTGATCACCTCCCCCTGAGGGGGGTGGGAATCTTTATCAGGCCACAGAAGATGACAATGCAGCCACTCCTGATGAGATCTGATAGACTAAGATCAGAAGGAAGGAGAGGGGGACCTCCCCTATCAGTGGACTTGGGGAGGGGCATGCGTGAAGAAGGGGGAAAGAAGGTGGGATTAGGAGGGAAGGAGGGAGGGGCTTATGGAGGGGATACAAAATGAATAAAGTGTAATTAATAAAAGTTAAGAAAGAAAGAAAGAAAGAAAGAAAGAAAGAAGGAAGGAAGGAAGGAAGGAAGGAAGGAAGGAAGGAAGGAAGGAAGGAAGGGAAAAGAAAAGAAAAGAAAAGAAAAGAAAAGAAAAGAAAAGAAAAGAAAAGGAAGGAAGCCAGGGCTACACAGAGAAATCCTGGGTCAAAAAAAAAAAAAAAAAAAGAACAAAAACAAAACAAAACAAAAATGGAAAAAGAACAACAATATGTCGCTCTTGCAGAGGACCTTAGTTTGATTTCTATCACCCATATGCACTGGGTGGCTGCCTCCCCATGCCTGTAAATCCAGCTCCAGAGCATCTGACTCTTCGGTACTCCAAAAGCATCTTCACTGATATGTGCATATACTTTCCTGCACATAATTTATAAACATTAAAAGTACATTTTAAAAATGCAACATCGCTACTTTTTTCTAATCACAGGAGAATGAAAAAAGCAGCCTAAATGATGCTTTTTATTGTTTTGTTTTGTGTGTCATGATGAGCACACATATAAATGTAGATAAAGCTATAGTTTTTAGACATAAAGGAAGAGATGGGGATTCTAGACAAAACAAATTATGGGTACCTGCACTGACCTCACTGTTCCAAAGCTGGTACAGTCTTAACCTTGATGTACAAATAAGCCTATGAATTTCATAATTTAGCTTCAATAAAATAATTTATATATACAATGTCCCAAAAATACTTTCCAATGGCCTCCATATCATATGCATTTCTGCTCCTATAGTTATAAGAAATTATGTGCATTTATATTGCATAAGATACAATACACTGATAGTGTGAATTATACTCTTGGGAGTAAATAAGCCTCTATTGTTATATAATGAACATTTATCTTTTGATAAAGTATTTTATGGCCTTTTTGGATTTATTAGTCATTGCTTCCTAACAGTTTAAGAAATGTGTAGGGCTGGAAAGTTGATTCAGTGATTAAGAGCACTTTTTGTTCATGTGAACAACTCAGAATTACTTTTCAGTTACCATAGGTTGTCTCCTAATCATTCACAAATCCAATTCCAGAGAAGCTGACTCTCTTCAGAGCTCTGAGGGACCACGATATACACTATGTTCACGTACATTAAAAGCAGGCAACATGCACACATATTGGAATAAATAAATCTAAATTTACAAATGAGAACCTGAGAAGTATGTTTCAGAATTTATGTTACAATTTGTAAAACACTAAAAACTTTATTTGGTAGTAAATTCATTCTCTTTGACCAGTTAAATTTCTCCTTATTAACAATGTTTTGGCTTTAAAAGCCTTAATATCTGCCTGTATTTTAAATGTCCCCACTCTTGTATTAAGATATTATTTGTAAAAAAAAAAAGAAAAAAGAAAAAAAAGATATTATTTGTAATTTTTAATTCTTTCATTATTTGTTTTATTACTTAGAATATTTATTTTAGTTTAACTCTGTATATATCGTGAATTAATAATTGAATCCTACTTGACATATAGAAGGAAAGAAACCTTTTACTAGTATCCATTCATCTTTTTCTGTGTGTGCGTGTGCTTGTGTGTGTGTTGTTCTGTCTCCCTCTCTTTCTCTCTCTGTGTGCCTTGTCTTTCTTTCTGTCTCTCTGGTGTGTATTTGTCCATATTTGCTGTGCTCATACTAATTTTTTTCACACTAAGTTCTACATATGCCAAATGTTTGAACTTTAGAGAAATTGACTTTATTTATTGGTGGAATGAAGTATGTGTGTGTGTCTTTGTACTGAGCACTGTGTATTTTTTGTCATTTACTTTTGATGTCCAAGAAGCACTTCTAACCTTTGACCACAGGAAATTCTCATGCCTTCTTAGAAGTCATGTTTTGATATTTCTTTCTGGAGGAATTTCTTTCCCTTTGTTTTAGGCAGACCCACACTCTCATTTATATTTGATACCTTAGTTCATAAAAGTTGTTTTGACTCCTGTTTCTGTCTTATTCTCCCAGTCAATGTTGTAAAGCTGGTCAGTGAATGCTTCCTCTGAAGCTTGTTCTCAGGAAATAGACAAAAAAAAAAAAAAATCAAACCTACTTTTCATTCTGGTTGCTTCTTTTTCTTTAATATCTTTATTTCAATTTTCAAATATTGTAATTACTCATTTTTTTAAAACCATATGAAAATTACTCAGGCACCTATATCTAAGATTAAAGAGAGTTCAACCATTTCTTGTCTGTGTTTGTGTGTGTGTGTTTTCTTTACATATCATCTAATTTTTAAAATAAAGGAAACTAGACTTGGTTCTGCAAATCTGTAATCGCAGTGTTAGGAAGCAGAGTCAGGAAGACTCAGAGAGTTGGATGAAGACCAGCATGAGGTACATAGTGGAAGCATCTCTCCTAAACATTTAAGTAAATGAGAAAATTAACTGCAGAGTAGAAAGTAAGGTAACCCAGAAGTAGGAAGACACACATGATATACACTTAGTTATAAGTGGATATTAGCCATATAATACGGGATAAACATACTAAAATCTATAGTCCTAAAGAAGCTAACAACAAGGAGGACCCTAGAGAAGATACTTAATCCTCACTCAGACATCAGAAGTGGGAGAAGACAGGAAGAGTACAGAATTCTTCCACAGAGAACCTTTGAAAGACTCTACCCATTAGGGTATCAAAGCAGATGCTGAGACTCATAGCCAAACTTTGGGAAGAGTGCAGGAAATCTTATGGAAGAAGGGGCATATAGAAATACCTGAAGGGGACAGGAGTTCCACAAAGAGACCAACAGAGCCAAAAATTCTGAGCCAAGGGGGGCTCACAGATTAATCAACCAAGGACCATGCATGGAGAGGAACTAGACTCCCTGCTCAGATGTAGCCCATGGACAGCACAGTCTCCATGTAGGTGTCTTAGTAAGGGGAGCAGGGGCAGTCTCTGGCATGAACTCAGTTGGCTGCTCTTTGATCACCTCCCACTGGCAAGGTGGCCTAACTAGGCCACAGAGAAAGAGGATCCAGATGAGACCTTATGAGTACTGATAGATTAGGGTCAGATAGTAGGGGAGGAGGCCCTCTCCTCTCAGTGGACTAGGTGAGGGGCATGGGGAGAAGAAGGAGGGACCAGGAGGAGATGAGGGAAGGGCTACAGCCAGGATTTTTAAAGTGAATAACTTGTAAATAATAATAATAATAATAATAATAATAATAATAATAATAATAATAATAATATTGTTTTTAAAACAAGCAAATTAATAAATGAATAGTAAAATAAATAAAACAATATGATGTTAAATGTTTGAGTAGATCTGTTAAGATTAGAAGATTTGGATCTTCCCAAATATTAATATCATACGTTATTTTGGTTGCTTATTTCTTGAATTACTCAGATTTATTGGGAGAAATTGATAGAAACATAGATTTAAGATATTGGTTCATACTATTACAGAGACAAACAAATCCAAAATCCTGAGAATAGAACAGTAGGCTGGAGATCCAGGAGATCCGAAGTTCTAGTTGGAGACTGAAGGTCATCCTCTGAAAAGTCAGGGAAGGCAGATAGACATTTTGTTCTTTTCCAGTATGTAATCAATTTAAATGCTAATGGACCACAAAAACAAATTCAAGGAAACACCCTGAATAATGTTTAACAATATTTATGTATCTGTTGATAACAAAATTAATTGCTACTCTTCCCCAATTCAGAATTTGATACTTAACTCTATTTCCTTAACTTTCATGTGAAAATCCTTGGGTACCCTCTCTATGCTCAGCAGAAGGATGTAATGGCTAAGACATATCTCCTATGACATTTCTTTTGGAAGATAATCACAGCTTTGTATGTAACTAGTGCACTGACTCTGGTCCCATTCATGACCTATGGCATTCTTTTTCAGTCACATGTCTGCCTATACACATTATATTATGAAGAGTCTGTCCAAGCATGCCTGTCTTCTATTGACTAACATGGAATGCTACAATGCAGCCCTTTTACTGAACATAATTACCTTTCCTCAAATTGATCTGTGGTTTCTTTGTGTAAGTGTTCCATACTTCTCCTTTTCCTTAGTGCCCCTTAGGCAACAACCCCAGCCTTTTTCTACATATTTGTAATCTGTGCCATTCATTCTTAATTGAAGTCGTGTTTAACCCAGTTTGTGAGATCTTAATTAATCCTCCAAGCCTTCCTTCAAGCAACCTCTATTTGATGTTTTACTTTGGTTACATTTCTAAGATTTTAATTAGTTCTCCAAGGCTGCCTTTTGAACTTTCTCTTTGACTCTACAACTTCTGGTGCCATTTTTCTCAGATTCCACAATGCCCTTTATTGTAAGGTGTGCTGCTAATAGTGACTTTCCTTGTTTCATGCAGAGGAGTTGACAGTTCTGCATAATATATACCTATTTCTTTTTATAAAATAAACCACCTGCCAAGAGAATGTGTTTATCCATACAATTAAATAGCATTCTCTTTTCAATCAAAATTTGAATTACAAATGTTCTCAGCCATAGTTCAATTTTCTCATTCTGTTTTAGCCATCGGCAGTTTAGCAAGTGATCCTAGGGGCAAGATTTTGTTCATAATTTATGCTTGTGTCATGCTAGAGTTTTCCTATCTCCATTCCACTTCCGTAAAATATAACCTACAGTAAAACACACAAAGAGATTTACCTCCCTTACAAAAGATCAAATTAGATGTTTATTATTATTATTATTTAGTGATATGTGTGTTCACATGAATGCAGATGTTTGCACATGTGGGCAAGTCATAGAACTTGTGGGAATAGATCCTCTTTTTCTATCATGTAGGTGACCAGGCCTGAATTCAGGTTCCCAGCTTTGAGAACAAGCACCTTTATAAGCAGAGCTACCTCACTGGCCCAGAAGCTTTCTTTCTTTTCATATGCTCAGGAAGTCCATACTTTTCATAGGCTTGATAGACATGTCCTAAAAAGAACTGTGTGGAGAGCAATATTCAGAATGATACCATTTGAATTTTGTCTTCTGATTGTGACATATCAATAAATAAATCCTGTATATTAGTTACTGCCCCAACTCATCTTACCCTTCTCCACAATGCATGTGACTAGACCACTTCCTTCCATTCCAAATCTAAACACTTTAACTACAATAAAGGATTCCAGATTGCCTTCGCAAATAGGACACAACACATAGATACTTAGGCTTTACAGAATAAAGTCATTCTCAAAGAGTCAGTGATTTTGTTAAAGAAAGTAGTGAATAGGAGTATCTTGAGCGACATATTAAGCCACTGAATTAGGAGACTCTTCTGAAAGACTACTGTCATGCAAAAATCAAAGTTCTCTACTAAGGAAAATAAGCATCATATTTTTTTCTTTGATATTTAAAAATACCTCTTAAGACATTGATATGAATAGACACATAAGCCACTGGGGGCTTAATGAAAGTTTCTTAAAGGAATTTTTGGTTCTTTTTAATTGTTTCTCTCATTTCTTGGGGTTATTAATCATATAATTCCTTCTTCTAATTTCCTACCCACAAACCTACCCATATACCTCTCTTTGTTCTCTTTGAAATTCATGACCATTTTTTCATGAATTGTATACACACACACACACAAATAGTTCAGGGTATAGAATAGTACTTGTTAGCATGTTTTCAATGCTGAAAATTTGGTATTAAATAACCAATTGTGCTTTTCAAAGCAATTAGTTTTAAAAGCGAACAACATGTATTAATAAAGACAGACAGACATACATCTGCAACTAGCACAGGCAGATGGAAATAAGAACATCAACGCCATTCTGGATGAAGTTTGTACTGAAAGAAGTGTTAGAAGCATGAGGCCTTAAGTGACTATTTGCCTGCTGTAGACAGCCTCTGATATAGTCCTCAGGGATACTGGCACTCTCTAGGTGAACAATGAGATTCATCTAGCATGTGTCAGCTCCCTTTTCCTGAATACAAATGGACCTAGAAATTTCACAATAAAGAAAAGAATACAGGAAGATATAGAAAATGTCACTCCCGAGACAGAATAATAAAGAAGTTCTGCCTTGCATTTAGATGGCCCTTCCTCCTCTTTGATTCTGCTCAGTAGGATCACTTTAATGAGGTATGTCTCAGATTTTGGAGGTTCCTCTGGGAAAAGGAGGAACAGAGGTCATCTGAAAAGCATTCGACAGACATGGAGCTGTGAATGGAATCCATCCAAGCCTGAAGTTTACTGAAGTCTTGACTACACTTTCTTCCATTTAAAGGCTATGGAACCACAGATATGTCAGATAAGCCTAACTAATATTACTGATCTCAAAACTACTAAAATATTTTAACTTGATAATTTTTTATGTTTTTGTTATACTTTAGTAGATAAATAGTAAGTCTGTTATAAAGTATACAGTCTCAATAATGGCCCTTTGGATAGATAATCTCTCTTGCCATGGCAAAGAAAGAACAGACTGTAGTTAGGTTGAAACTTCTATAGATGATATCGTATATAGACCTTACTATAAACAATAGTAAGGTTGAATGAGTTTCTCAAACTCATTATGGTAAGAACTGGAAAAGATCATCCTGAGTGAGGTATCCCAGAAGCAGAAAGACACACATGGTATATACTCACTCATATAGACATATAATATAGGATAAACCTACTAAAATCTGTACACCTAAAGAAACTAATCAAGAGGCAGGACTCTTGCTAAAATGCTCAATCCATATCCAGAAAGGCAAAGAGGATGGACATCATAAGAAGGAGAAAAGAGGGAAACAGTCAGGAGCCTGACAAAGAGAACCTCTGAAAGGCTCTGCCCTGCAGACTATCAAAGCAAATGTTGAGACTTATGGCCAACTATTGGGCAGAGTGCATGGAATCTTATGAAAGAACTGGGAAACAGTAAGATCTGGAGAGAACAGGAACTCCACAAGTAGAGCAACAGAACCAAAAATATCTAAGCACAGGGGTCTTTTCTGAGACTGATACTTCAACCAATACCATGCATAGAGATAACTTAGGACCCCTGCACAGATGCAGCCCATGACAGGTCAGTGTCCAAGTGGGTTCCATTGTAATAGGAACAGGGACTGTCTCTGACATGAAATGATTGGCCTGCTCTTTAATCACCCCCCCCCAGGCAGGAGCAGCCTTACCAGGCCACAGAAGACAATGCAGCTACTCCTGATGAGACCTAATAGACTAGGATCAGAAGGAAGGAAAAGAAACCCTCCCCTCTCAGTGAACTTGGAGAAAGGCATGTGTGCAGAGGATCAAGGAAGGGGGGATTGGGACGGGAGGAGGGAGGGAACCATAGGGGGGATACAAAGTGACTAAAGTGTGATTAATAAAGAATTGAGAAAAAGAAAAAAAAGAAATAAAAAAATATTCCTCTGTCTCAGAAGAATGTAGGAGACACTCTTTTCAAGGAGTAGGATTGTCCCAAATTTCTAGATAGCTGAGGAAGCACCCTTTGGGGGACATGGGATATCACCTAATATACCAAGTAAACACCAGCTTTCAAGTTTAAATTTTCTTGGTTGAGCCACCAATATCTTTGACAGTGTTTCACACAGAACAAGCCAGTTGGCTAGTCTAGAGAATACTCTAAGTAAGAAATCCAACATATCCACATTGTTAAGTGCCAAGTGATTTCTGTGTTTCCCCAGTGCCAAGCTCACATTTGCATGTTAGAAAAGGAATCATTGAGAACATGGAGGACAAGAATTCTCCACCTAGAGCAGGACTTCTTCCTGATTTAGCAGATTCTCAGGCTACCATAGTTTTTCTTGGAACAACAGACAGATTAAGAACTATACGTGTCTATGTCTTACTGTCTCTGTATATTAGAGTTCCTTTTATTTCTAATACATTTAATTCCATAATGCATGCTATATTTAAGTATGGAATTAATTATGACCCCTTAAATGGCACTTTCTGACCTCTAGTCATACAGAAAGGACTGAGTTAGGCTGCTATAGAAAATAAAAGTATGTAGAGAGATTTAAACTTCACTCAGCCTCATTTCTTACCACTTCACACAGATATACACACCCATGAAGGGGAGAAATATGTCATAAAAATATAGCAGATTTGGGAAGTTTAAGTTAGTCTGAATGGCAGGATAAGAATTCAAATTCAAAGACATAATGCAGTTAGGGACTAGGATATTCCATCAACAGATCATCTTATACTAATACATACTAATACAGATATCTTAGTTGAGCCTTTAGATGACAGTATTCACTTCTACCTTATTTTCTTCACTGAACTCTCTTATTTAAGGATGATACTATAGGAAATAGCAAAAAGGGAAGAGAGACAAGAAGGAAAGAAGGAAGTAAGTAAATAAGGAAAGAAGGAAGGAAGGAAGGAAGGAAGGAAGGAAGGAAGGAAGGAAGGAAGAAAGGACAAAGGAAAGAAAAGTCACATCTAAATCATCATGTCTTACTACCAAGACACTAAATTGCCCCTTAACTTCTTACTGTATTTCTGGGGAGGCTCAAAATAAGCAGCAGCGTGATTTGTTGTAATCTCTGGAAGCTGTCTGACAGGACTCTATTCTAGTGTCTGACTGAAGCTACTTATAAATTGTGTCACTTTCTCCAGTGACTCACTTCGAAGTAAAGATTAATGCAGTTAGAGAATTTTTCAGAAGCAGTAAATCACTCTTGCAACTGATTTTGATGGGGGCATTGCCTAGCTCGGGAGTATTCCTGGAGCTCCTCGGCATTGTTTTCCTAAACAGACACTGTTTCACTGGTGGCTAATCCTTCCTACTCAACTTAGAGTGAGCTCAAGGCCATGGGAATAGTAAGTTTTTATTCAAAGCTGTAAGAAGTTTGCAAGTATAAACAGAACATGAAGGCACTCCCCCATTCCAGGCTCTTCTTGCATGAATGGAGACTGAATTCTTGTTTAAGAAGAGTTTGCATTCAAAGTTTGTTTTTCAAATCCCACTGAAATATGCCTTTATGGTAATGAACTCATTCAGTTATTACACTTTCTAAAACTCATTCTCTTTCTCTCTCTCTCTCTTTGTGTGTGTGTGTGTGTATATATATATATATATATATATATATATATATATATATATATATATATATATACATAGTCTGCACTAAAATAGCACTTTTCTTTTTCAAAATGAATGACAGTCACTCTAGTAAATATCATAAGGGAATTGATCAGGAAGACTAATATTCCCTTTGTCCTTCCGTTCCCTATTCTACATAGACCTATGTGCATTCAAAGAGACAGGTTGGTGAAGATAACAACACTTGTCTCTCACCTCAAGGCTACTTTATATAGAATCACACAAGAGTAGTATTCTGCAAGAAATAGTTATATAACAGATTTCAACAGTCTATGTTTTTGGGTCCTTGGCCATTCAGTCTCAGGCATTTTGTGCTGACTTACACTTCTCTCTCCTATGGACAGTGTTAGCCCATGCCAGATATCTACATCAGAGCTATGTAGTTTAAACAGAAACAGAAGGCCTTATGGTCTTCTGTTCCCTGCAGCCACATGGGTTTAAAAAAAATTGTAAGCAACTTAGAGCATCATAGTCAATGGTTTGCTTTTTATGGTGAGAAGGAGGTGTTTGAATCATTGAAGCAATGTCTGAGGGATGTGAAAACATACTAGACCAGAAACTATTTAAGCTCAGGGTTCCTATGAAACTGTGCATCATGTGGTAGAGTACCAGAAGGAATACTGAGGAACAGAGTTTAAACATCCAGCAGGACCACATGTTGTTCTTGGGCTCTTCAGTTGATGCTTATTTTGGTTTAAGAAACTTTAATTAACAGTAATAGATAAAACAGCCGCTTCATTTGAAGCCCTCATAGCTTACATACTTAGAAACAGACTATTTTGAATTTCAGTTTTTTCACTATGTACAGTGCTCCCAAGAAAATTTATATTTCAAGTGCTGAACCAATCTCTGGAATAAAGCTAAGAGAAATCATCCTTGAAAATATCAATGTAAAATTTGACTGTGCATCTAACACCCTTTTCTGCTGAGTTTTGCATGGTTAAGACACTAATGCACAACTCTTATTCAGGCTAACAGGCTTCAGCACCTCCTTCCTTGATGCCTAGAGAGACTTGTTGGCTAATTTTCAACAACAGCATAAGGAGATGCGTGACCAGAAGGAGCTCCCTGAGAATAAATCACAGGCAAAAGACTTCAGAAAAATATTAGCTACACTGACAACCCAGTCAACAGCATCTTCTTTCAAAGTCGCTGTAGCACTATCCTTCAAGCACTAAGACTAAATAGCAATCTCTGAGTTTGTTTCTATTGCTAACATTTTCTCTTCATAGTTGGTCCTAATTCTGTCTTCTCCTCATTGCTCCACAGTATATATTAATAGATATAGCATTAATTCTTCTTCCATGTCAGGAAGCTAGAGGAAAAATAGATAAGGTAATTATCAAACACTACCTGTTAAAAGATGACATCCCTTGCCAAAGCAATGAGTGAGTTGATTGTAGGGCATACATAACGAAGGAATGGATACAGAAATTGTGGTATTTTTCACAATGGAATACTACTCAGCAATCAAAAAGAAGGAAATCATGAAATTTGCAGGCAAATGGTGGGATCTAGAAAAGATCATCCTGAGTGAAATATCCCAGAAGGAGAAAGACAAACACGGTATATACTCACTTATATAGACCTATAAGATGTGATAAACATAATGAAATCTGTACACCTAAAAAAGATAATCAAGAGAGCGGACATTGGGTAAGATTATCAATCCTCGTTTAGAAAGACAGATGGGATGCACATTGAACGTATGACATGAGTCTACTGAGCGAATTTGAAAGATTCTAACTAGCAGTGTTTTCAAAGCAAAGACTCATGACAAAACCTTTGGCAGAGTAAAGGGAATCATAAGAAAGAAGGGGAGTTAGTCTGATGGGGAAAGGATAGGAGCTCCACAAGGATCAAATATATCTGGGCACAGGGTCTTTTCTGAGACTGACATTCAACCAAGGACCATGTATGGATATTACCTAGAACCTCTGCTCAGATGTAGCCTGTGGTAGCTCAGTAACCAATTGGTTTCCCATAGTGAGGGGAACAAGGACTATTTCTAACAGGAACTCAATGACTGGCTCTTTGGCCTCCCCCCCCCCCCCAAGGGAGGAGCAGTCCTGTTAGGCCACAGAGGAGAGCTTTGCAGCCAGTCCTGAAGATACCTGATAAAACAGATTCAGATGAATGGGGAGGAGGTCCCCCCTATTAGTGGACTTGGCAAGGGGCACGGTGGAGATGAGGGAGGGAGGGAGGGACTGGGAGGGAATGAGGGATCGGGACATGGCTGGGATACAGAGTTAATAAAATGTAACTGATAAGAAAAAAATAAAATTCAAAAAAAAAAAAAAAGAACTTTTAGGGGACAGGTATGGCCAAGTGTAGGTAAAGAAAGTTATCTGAAATAATCCAGAAATATAATCAATACTGCCCATTTAGATGGAGAACTGGGGATTTAATTTAGTCAATAAAATGATTTCCTATCATATACAATGCCCTGGATGAAATCCATAGCACCACGCAAAACAGGCATGGTGACACTAGCCTGTAACACCTACATTGGAGATGAAGGGAATCAACAATTCAAGACCAGCCTTCATTTTGTAGCAATTTCCAGGTTAATCTAGAATACACAAAATTCTGTCTCAAAGCAAAGAAACAAGTAAACAAACAAAAAGACGTTCAGGGCACTTTATATGGTAACCTGCAGGATTTCATTTGTTTGTTGTTGGTTTATTGCTCCCATAGAACATGAAATTAACAAATCAATCTATATCGACATAAAGCACATTTTATTCATCTTGTTGGATTTATTGAATATGGAAGAAATCCAACATTTACTACCAGCTTTTGTTTATTTTTTTTTTCCTTCGGTGCACCAAGAATAGAAGAGAACCGCTTTTGAAAATGGCTTAAGGCAGCATGATTTTGAGGTTGCATCTTCAGCCTTACACTTCGAGGAGTGAATCACTTATTCCAAGATCCTCCAGAAACTGCCACCAAGAAGCTGATGTGCTGCTGCACAAAGTCTGTGCACCCCATTGGTTTACAGAAAGACGGCCCTATAGAGCTTTCTGCAATGTGGGGAGCCCTTTCTGTCTGTGTAGTCAAATACACAGCTATTCAGCAAATGAAATACAACCAGGGCATCTGAAGACATGGATGTTAAGCCTTTAACTTCAGCTAATTTAAAAGTAAATAGCCACTAGTGGCTCCAGGCTCCCACATGGGACAGGGCAGTCCCACTCTGTCATCATTTTTTTAATCATGCTTTTTAATAGAGGACTTTAAATTATTCCAGCCAAATTAAGAGTCAGTAAATCATTGCACCAGCTGAAAAAGCAAATTTACGCTATGACTTCATGTGATTGTTTCCTGTGATTTTGGTTTGAGAATTTGGGGAGGGGGTGTTGAGACAGGGTTTCTCTGTGTAGCCTTGACTGTCTTACATTCACTTTGTAGACCAGGCTGGCCTTGAAGTCACAGAGAACAGCCTGCCACTCCCTCTCTGAGTGCTGGGATTACAGGCATGTGCCACTGTGCCTGTATGAGTTTTAGAATTTAATGAATGATGAAAAGGGTCATAAATTCCCAAGGACATCTCAGAGAATCTAGGTAGCTGAAGCTTTTGTTCTGTTCATTGTGACCAAAGATATTACAGTAGGGACCTACTTTTATTTAGCCTTGTTTTCTGAAGTAGTTATAAATTCTAGCAGGCCATATGGGAAATTAAGCTTGTGAGGAAAGACACTGAAGAAAATGTGAGAAACAAGATTTTGAGATAGATAGATAGATAGATAGATAGATAGATAGATAGATAGATAGATGAGAGAAAAGGGAGGAGAGATAGAGTTCATTGTGTGTTCATGTGAGGATAGACATTAAAGCTCTGGGAAATGGTCATTTGCAAGTGTCACATGTCCCAGTTCCCACCAGTCAAAAGTACTGTGATGACATTAGAAAAGGTAATGAATTTTTTTTTTCAGGTTGGAGATGCTCTATCTGTAAAAGAAGATATTAGTTGGACTTGAAAGGTCGTTGTGAAAATTCAGAAAGATAATATATGCAAATAGCTCCAGTGCTCAGTAGGCGTTGGAAGTGTTCATCCCTTGACATTTTCTTTTTAAGGCAATATTTTGAAATGTAAAATAATAATAATAATAATAACTAAAGCCATGAATGCTCCAAAAATCATACATCCAATCAATCATACGTGTATTTCTCTCAATTAAGAGCTCAGTGCGTCTTTGTTAGCATGCTCTGTAAGAGCAAGGTATTTCCAGACCCCAAGCAGATGGTCACATACTCTGAGGAGAAAAAAAAAAAAAAGAAAAAAAAAATTTTTTTTTTCCGAAAAATCCTCTTTGGTTGATTCCTTCATTATGATTGGGCAAAATGCCACTTGCAACAGATGGATATGAATTCAGGCAACCAGAGAGGCCGTGCTGTACCCCAAGTCCTGGCATATGTGTCAGACTTGCTCACCAGGCTGTCAAAACAGCTGCTGTGCGCTCCCGCCACCTGCAGTTGTGAGGACTTGCCAGGAGTGCCTGCACTCAGAAAAGAACCAGAAGCCAGCTGGGGCTCGTGGGTTGGAAGCCACACCTGTTGCCCTCTAAGAACTAGGGGGCCCTTTTCAGATCTTTCAGATCCCTGAGAGTGAACAAGTAATTCAGTCATTCAAAACTACCTAATGCAGCCACTTTTGATGAGAACTGATAGACTAAAATCAGAAAGGAGAGGAGAATGTCCCCAATCAGTGGACTTGGGGAGGGGCATGCATGCAGAAAGGGGAGGGAGGGTGGGATCGGGAGGGGAGGAGGGAGGGGCTTATGGGGGATACAAAATGAATAAAGTGTAATTAATAAAAAAAGTTAAAAAAAAAACTACCTAGATTCCCATTTCCATTAACCTCGAGACAACTCCACTGTTGGCAAAAATTAAAAAAGGTAAATAATAAATAAACAGAGACAAACTCAAATCTGAACCCAACGACTTGGTTGTAGTTAAAATTACTTTACTATCTTGGACCCTTAGTGACTCTTCTTCACGGGAAAATAAACAATGCCTGGTGGGAGTTTAGCAATGAGTGGAGTAATAATAATGCAAAGAAGAGCACAGGTAGCTGGGATGTATCGTTGAACACTTCCGTGGAAGCTGTAATAAAATACCCTAAATAAAGTAACTTAGGAGAAAAAACAAACAAACAAACAAACAAAGCAAAACAGAGTTTATTGTGGCCTCAGGATACAGTGCATGTTGTCAGGGAAGTCATGGTGACAGCAGCTTAAGGAAGTTGATCACATGACATGCATAGTCAGGACGAGAGAGAAAAAATGTCCCAAATCAAGGAGATTTCTCCTTTTTATTCAGTCCAGGATCCAAGTCCAAGGAATGGTGTCACCCACTTTTAACTTAAGTTCTCCCTACTTCGATTCATCTTGTCTGGATAATCCTTCACAGGTATGGCCAGAGGCTAACCTGATCAAGGTGCTCCCTGATGGGTAGGCCTGGGAGGTTGGCTGGTGTATGATTCTAGTCAGAGTCAAGTTGACAAAAAATTCTAACCATCACAAGTATTAACGTCTGTTTCATGTTTATTAAATATCATGCATGACTCTAAATGCTCTACATGTATTATAAATCTAATATTTATATTCAACTCACAAGTATACATACGCATATATATTATAAAGTACATGAAGAAAAAGACAGAGCAAATCCAAATACGTTGTGCCATATAGAAGTAGTTTAAAGAAGTGATGTGCAAATAAAACTCAGGCAGTCCCTATCCAGATCCTGAAAAGTTAGCCGTTACTGTATATATTAAAGGAAGAGTAAATCTTTTTATGAGGCAAAAAGGGATTCGTGGGAAGTCAAGTGTGTTAATGAAACATCCATTGTTGAAAAGCAAATGACAGCAATAGGGTCCATAAATGATTTCTATCCGGTGCTTCCTGCTTAGGTGGGAAAATTGTACAGAGGAAAAAAAAAACAGTTCAAAGTCACTCCTTTTTACAGAATACCAGAAATGGTGTTACAAAAGTCAAAATCATTACAAGCATATTAGAAACAACTGGTATAATTTAAGTAATTGGGAAATCTGGAAAGAATTGGTTTTCTATTTTAATCCTTGACAGAACAAATTTAGCTAATGGATTTTGCATGCTTAAACTTTCATTTGCTACTAATCCTAGTGTGTGTTTATATGTGGTCTTATATACATTACAGAAATACAGCCTGACCTGACGAAACAGACTTTGTTAAGTACAGAAAATATTAACCCCTTACTGGAAATAGATTGGTCTCACAAGTGTATTTAAAATACTTTTTTGTTATATTTCTCTTTCACAAAGCAATGACAAATTACCTTACAGAAGCTTGTGGCAAGACAGGGTTTTATTTTGACTCATCATTTCAAGTGACGTCAGCTCATCATGTTGGAAAAGTCGGGGTGGCTAAAGTAGGTCAAAAAATAGAAATAGAGCATGTGGTCCATCTTTCCACATCTTGGAGGATCACAAAGCAAAAGAGCTTGGCAAGAACCAGAAGTCAGCACCACTTTCAATTAACACCCCATCCTCATTTCTGTTAAATAGACCACAGTTTCCAAAGTTCCACAACTCCTCAAACCACCATCCTCAGGGACGGCAAAGATGTCTCAGAGGTTGACAACTCGTACTGCTTTTTCAGAGGACCAGAGTTTGGGTACCAGCACATACTTTGGGCAACTTACAACCTCCAGTTCCAATAGATTCTATGCCCTCCTCTGGCTTCTGAGGGTACCAGTGTGAATGTGCACATACACACGCATAGATATAGGCAATGAATACATAATGAAATGAATCATTAAAATAAACAAAAGTGCATCAGCTGGCAACCATGTTTTAACACATGAGCCTGTGGGAAGACATTTCATGTCCCATTGTTTGTTTTATTTTTTTTCCAAATGAGGACTGTGGACCTAACAAAAAGAATGTTTATTGAGAGACAGAGCACATGTAACAGTACAGCCATTAAATAATATAGTCATTAAACCTATGTGAATCCAGTCTCTAATTTTTTCTTTGAACCCTTAAAATATGTGATATGATGCTTCATATTATAAAAACAATGTGCTCTCAAATATATGCTTTAATAAAATAAGAAGCCTGAAATAGCACAGTAAAGAATGGAGTCAGCCTGATGAGACCTAACAGACTAGGATCAGAAGGAAGAAAAAGAAACCCTCCCCTACCAGTGGACATGGGGAGGGGCATGCGTGGAGAAGGGGGAGAAAGGGGGAGATTGGGAGGGGAGTAGGGAGGGAACTAGAGGGAGGATACAAAGTAAATAAAGTATAATTAAAAATAAAAATTAAAAAATTAAAAAAATCTGCAGTAACACTCAAAAAAAAAAAAGAATGGAGTCAAGCTGAAATAAGTATTAACACTATTAATAAAAGGGATGTGATAAACAAAAAAGCCAAAAGGATTGGATAGACAAAGGAGATGCAAACTAAACATGAGGAGAGACCTTGACTTCATGAAACTCTGTCCCTACATGTCAGTGTTAGCCTGCATGAGTTCTCATTGCTTGTGCCAATGTCTTCAAGCAATGACAATGTCACCTAGAGGTGTCCTTTTGTCAGTCAGGCTTATGCCTAGTTGGTAAGTACATCAGGAGAGCAGATCATCAGAATGGAATTAGGAGCTAACATGATGGCTCCTGCCTTTATGCAATATAATCCCAGAACTTGGGCAGGAGGCTGTGGCAGGAGAACTGCCATGGGTTTAAGAACAGTCTGGATAACATAGCAAGTCTGAAGTCAGTCTGGGCAATAAAGAAAGACATTGGCTCACACACGCACAGAGAAAGAGAGAGAAACACAGAGAGAAACAGAATGCAGAGGTTTAAAATAAGAAACACATCACAAAATTATGAGAGCTGTGATGTCCCTTAATCTGACATTAGAAGCTAGAGAACCAGAAAAAATAGATCTAAAGTCCTAAGAAAGAGGTTGAAAGGGTGGTATAGAACCAGTAGAGATATGGTATAGAACAGAACCGATAGTGTGTGTGTGTGTTTGTAGGGCTGTGTTTTACTAGGATTGCTGGATAATCCAGTAATGACTATTAACACACTGGAGAGGCTAAGAACCCAGTAACTGTTCAGTTCATGAAGAAGACTTCCTTTACTTCCCCAATATGGAGCTGAGAGACTAAAAGATTCCTGTGTGATCTGGATCTTTGTTCCATTTTGAAATCCCAAAAGGTGGAGTCTGTCTTATGCCAGCTAACAGTGGTAGCAGCAACAGGAATGGGCTAACTCAGTGTGGAAAAATGAAAGCAGGAAAGAAAGCAGAGCTACTCTTCCTCTGATATCTATATGTGTGCTCTTACCTGAATGTATCCCATACTGTTGGGAAGGGTTTTTCTCCCTTCAGTTAATTATTTCTGAAAATGCCTTCACAGATGTGCCCAGAAACATTTCTCTTAATTGATTCTATATTCAATCAGGTCGACAATCAATGTTAACCATCACACGGTGTGCACTGGGAGGGAATCCTAATGTCAACAGGTATACAAACAAAGATACAAATGTCCATGCGGCAGAGAAAATCTATGTCTCAGCTCAAACAGAATATTCACCCTTTGTCCATCGTTCTGTAAATTTGTACAGGCTCTTAACAGATACACTGATGCTCATCCACACTGGTGCTGGTGTCTGATGTTTCCCAGTTTGTCAATTTAACTGTTAATGTCTTGTGAAAATACCCACATGTCCTATTACATCAGCTACTTGGGCATCCCCTGGCCTAATCACATTGTCATACCACATTGGTCATCACAAAATACAAGACGGTGCAAGGAGAATTAAGCAGGTGGTGCATGGAGAAGACCATAGCAATGACACTGTGCAGCCCCAGCCGAACTAAAGCAATCCCCCTCCGAAAACCGACTGCTGAAAAGTAGGCAGTATAAAATACGAACACATGAGTGAAAATTAAAAATAATAATAATAATGTAAGGACATACTTGCCTGGCAGGGGAGAAGATAACCTCTTTAGGGTGAGGTTCAGCCTTTGCACTCCAGATATTTACCACTATTACAGTAGGTTACTACTTTCCCATTTTCCCACAATAATAGCAGAACATAACAAAGAAATCAATGAAATAAAAACAACCTATTGCTTTGAAAAGATAGGCCAAAATTTAAAACAGTAGTGATAAAACATAAAAATGCTATTCAGACTGCAGAAAAGCTGTTCTTTAGGTTAGGCTCAATCACTTTGGATTGCAGCAGCTGTGATCGCGGGCAACTGATGTGGAAATTCATAGTAATGTAGCTCTTCATAGGCTTCTCAGAGGATTTTCCTTGAGTTGTCCCTGCTCTGGAGGAATTCTTCAGCACTTTAGCTGCCCACAGTATCCCACACAGCTTTCTGGTAGAATTGCTGATTGGCATCACCCATGTTCATATAAGTAAACTTAATAAATTCATTAATTTATCAAAATGGATGTAGACCAGATTATTTCTTTGGCTGTTAGTGTTTTCTTTGTCTGGAGTGAATTTCTTTATATCTCCCCAGGAAAAGTCAGATAACAAGACTGATCAAGAAAAACAAAAATAAAACAAACAAAACAAACAAACAAAAACAAAACAAACAAACAATAAGAGGACATAGATATTACAAAATCTGCCAAGAAAGGTTGAAACTCTTACAAATATATCTTACAATAAAATTAAAGAAGAGCTTTTAAAAGATAGCTCAGCAGTTTAAGAGCATTTTCTGCTCTTCCAGAAGACCCAGGTTTGATTTCCCATCTCTACATGGTGCCTTATAACCATCTGTAACTCCATTTCCAGAGAATCTGGCCTCTGTGGGTACTAGCCATACGCTTGTGTTTAGAAAGTACAAGGACTATTTCTAACAGGATCTCAAGGGCAGGCTCTTTGTCCTTCCCCCCCCCCCCCACCCAGGGGAGAAGCAGTCCTGTTAGGCCACAGAGGAGGACTTTGCAGCCAGCCTTGAAGATACCTGATAAAACAGGGTCAAATGAAAGGGGAGGAGGTCCTCCCCTATCAGTGGACTTGGAAAGGGGCAGGGAAGAGACCAGGGAGGGAGTTGGGGAGGGGGAGGGAATGAGGGAGCAGGATACAGCTGGGACACAGAGTTAACAAATTGTAACTAAAAATAAAAATTAAATTAAAAAAATAAAAAAAGAAAGTACAATAAAGTTCTACATGATAAAAAAATACAACAATGGAGATAGAATTGGAAAATTCCTTAAAGGATGCAAATTGTTGAATCTCAATGGAAAAGGAATAGATAATTTGGGTAATTCTTTACCCACTGAAGACAATGAATTTATTTTTCGGAAACTGTAAGGCAGAAAACCTCAGACCTAGAGGGTATCTTTAACAAATCCCAGCAAATGCTCAAAAGCAAAGAATGTTACTTGCTCAGAACTACTTGACTTGGTATCAGAACAATACCCATTAGAAGAAAAGCAAATTAGTCCATGAATATTGATGAAAACGCTTATACGAAGTTGAATTAAACAACAAAGAGAAATGGAACAAATCAGGATCACATCTAGTTTAATATGTATATACAAAGCTGGATCGATATTTGAAAATCACTCAATGGAAGCAAATGAAACGGCAGAGAATGTGAGGGGAGCTAAGACTATGTTAGATGAAGAAGAAAATTCACTGACAAATGCAACATTTTCCCAGTGAAAAGCATCTTTGCAAACTAAGGACAGAAGAGTATTCATTTCACATGTTAAATGAGGTACAGAAGACCTTACAGGCTTCATCATAGTCAATAATGAACAATGAATGTTTTCCCCCCTCACAAAATACAGAGGTTAGAATGGCACACTGTACTATTCAAAATCACACTGCTGATTTTGCCGATACACTGGGGCAGGGAGAAGAAGCATGAAAAAGAAGTTGCTGCAGACAATGTGATTGTCTAGGTAAAATATGGCTGAAGTCCAATGAAAAGCTATTGGAACTATGAAAAATGTACCAAGGTTGCACTCTACTAGATTGAAACAGAAAAAAAAAAAATCAATTATGCTTTGACTAACAATAGAAAAATTAGAAAGTTAAGTTTTGGATTGAGGTTTCACTTGCAGTACAATCAAAAACTGAATTTTTTCTGTGTCTAAGTCTAGCAAAATTTATTTTGATTTTGCTATGACAGTCTCCAGTAGTCTACAATTCCTTATGGCTGTGATTCTCTGTGTTTTTTTATAGATAGATGTGTGTGTTTATTAAAACTTGTATGACTGCACATTAGGATTAACAATATTATTCTATGTAAACTATCACTAAACAGAAAAAGTTAAAACAGAAAGAATTTTTAATCTTCAGAACTATCCAAGACAGACATGATTCCTGATACATTAGAATAAATGTTCAATTAGAAAAAGCCAACTAGGGAGATCAAAGATGGCAGCGCCTCATTGCCGCTCACACAAGGTATCTGAGCACAGCAGTGAGAGCAGAGAAACTGACAGGCCATACTGTGGATCCCAGAACTCTGATGTCTGTATTTCCCAGGTGAGAAAAGAGCCCACAGTTAGAAAAACGTGACGGTCCAACTTCAGGTCACCTGGCAAATCCCTAGAAAGTTTCCTGGACTCCCACCCAGCACAGCCTCAGACTCAGGCCTCCCTCATTCCCACCCACAATCCCACAGTCTGTGGGTATCTTCCAGACATTGGTAGACTGTGCCTCCAGCCTCAGGCACCCACTCTCACCATCCCATGGAGTGGATACCCTCCGGGACTGGGGGCGTGGATCCAATCTCGAGTGCCCATTCAAACTGTCCTTTGGAGAGGATACTTTGTGGTATCAGAGACATCAGGGAGAGTCTTGGGAGAGGTCATGTATGTATACAAGGCACACACCTAAGCATAGTAAAGGCAATATACAGCAAGCCTATAACCAATATCAAACTAGATGGAGAGAAACTTACATCATTCCACTGAAATCAGAGACGAGGCAAGGCTGCCCACTCTCTCCCTGTCTCTTCAGCATAGTGCTTAAAGTCCTAGCTAGAGCAATAAGACAACTGAAGAAGATCAAGGGGATACAAATCGGAAAGGAAGAGGTCAAAGTATCTCTATTCGCAGATGATAGGATATGATACATAACTGACCCCAAAAACTCTACCAGAGAACTCCTACAGCTGATAAACACCTTCAGCAAAGTGGCCGGATACAAAATCAACTAAAAAAAATCAGTAGCCCTCATGTATATAAAAAACAAACAGACTAAGAAAGAAATTAGGGAAACAACACCCTTCGCAATAGACACACACACACACACACACACACACACACACACACACAAGTATCTTGGTATAACTCTAACCAAGCAAGTGAAAGATTTGTATGAAAAAAAAAAAAAAAAAAACTTCAAGTCTCTGAAGAAAGAAATTGAAGAAACTATCAGAAGATGGGAAGATCTTCCATGCTCATGGATAGGTAAGATTAACATAGTAAAAATGGCCATCCTATCAAAAGAAATATACAGATTCAATGCAATTCCCATCAAAATGCCAACACAATTATTTACAGATCTGAAAGAATAATTCTCAACTTCATATGGAAAACAGAAAACACAGAATAGCTAAAACAATCCTCATCTTCTTGAGGTATCTCCATTCCTGATCTCAAGCTGTACTATAGAGCAACAGTAATTAAATACTGCTTGGTACTGGCATAGAAACAGTACCAAGAACAGAAACAGAAACAGATGGATTGAAGGACTAGAATCAAACACCCAGACATAAACCCACACAGCTTCAGACACTTGATTTTTTTTTTTTACAAAGGATCCAAAAATCATACAATGGAAAAAAAGATAGCATCTTCAACAAATGGTGCTGGTCTAACTGGATATCTACATATAGAAAATGCAAATAGATCCATATTTACCACCTTGCACAAAACTAAAGTCCAAGTGGGTCAAAGACATCGACATAACACCAGACACACTAAATCTGTTAGAAGAAAAAGTGGGGAAGAGCCTTGAACTCATTGGCACAGGAGGCAACATCAAGAGCACTGGCTCTAAGATCAACAATCAATAAATTGGACCTCATGAAACTGAAAAGCTTTTGTAAAGCAAAAGACAAAATGACAGCCTACAGACTGGGAAAGAATCTTCACTAACCCAATATCTGACAGAGAGCTAATATCTGAAATATATAAAGAACACAAGAAATTAAACATGAAAAACATAATGCAATTTTAAAAATGAGATACAGAGGCAAACAGAGAATTCTCAAGAGGAATATTGAAGGGTCGAGAAACAAAGAAATGCTCAACTTCTTAAGTCATCAGGGAAATGCAAATCAAAACGACCCTGAAATTTCACTTTACACCCATCAGAATGGCTAAGATCAAAAACTCAAGTGACAACACATGCTGGTGAGGATGTGGAGAAAGGGAAACACTCCTCCATTACTGGTGGGAGCGCAAACTTGTACAATCACTGTGGAAGTCAATCTGGTGCTTCCTCAGAAAATTCAGAATAGAACTACCTCAAGACCCAGATATGCCACTCCTGGACATATACCAGAAAGATGTTACACCATACCACAAAACAGGACAGAGCAGCTTTATTCATAACAGCCAGAATCTGGAAACAACATAGCTGTCCCTCAACTGAAGAATGGATAAAGAAATTGTGGTACATTTACACAATGGAGTACCACTTAGCTATTAAAAATAAGGAAATCATGAAATTTGCAGGCAAATGGATGAAACTAGAAAAATATCATTCAGTGTGAGGTAACTGAGAACCAGAAATATATTTAGGCATAAAATACAGAAGAATCATACTACAGTCCACAGACCCAAGGCAGCTAAATAATTGGTGGTCCCAGAGGGAGGACCCTTAATTCTCATTTAGAAGGGCAAATAGATGAACAGATAAACACAAGGAGAGGATGAACATAGGGGACAGAGGGGGAACTATAGATGTTAGAGGAAGAAGGCCAACATAGTGCAAAGAAATGAGAGGCACCAAGGTGAAGGGTACAAAGGTGAAGTCAGAGAGGGGAAGGAGAATTACCATCCAGTCTGAGGGGTGTTGGGGGATGCAGCCTGAGGGATGTTATGGGAAAATGTATGGAGTTCACTCAGGTGCAATGTGACACTTTTTGAAAATTTGGAAGGAGGTATAAGCATGATCTTTTAGTTTTCAAAGATCAATATGCCTTTGAGTCAAGACTGTTTTTAAGGCATTAGCAGTAAAAGCATAGAGATCAGCCAGACAGCTTGTGTATTAGCCCAGGTATTAGCCAGGTGGTTTGTTTATTAGAGCAGGTATTAGACAGGTGGTTCAGTTATCAGTCCAATATTAGCCAGGTGGCTTGGGTGTCAGTTCAGGAATTAGCTGATTGAATCATATATTAGTCCAGGATGCAGGCAGGTGACTCATTATTAGTTCAGGTGCCATCTTTTTGAATCCTGTATTGCTTCAGGTGAAAGATGAGGGAAAAATAGCTTAAAGTGTTCAGTGGGAAACAGTTTTCTGAAAAACTGAATAATTACTGATAACATTTAATAATCAAGGAGAGTTAGAATGTTAGCATTAGACATGCTACAAGCTCTGGTCTTGAACATACTAATTAAACAGGTTTATTATCATAATGACCAGAATAAGAGCTCTACCTATATGTTCATTGACATGCAAATAGATTAAGACAGTGCAGTACAGATATAATGGAATACTAAACAACCAAAGAAAGCATGAAATCATATTACTTATAAAAAACATAGATGGGACTAGAGGGAATTATACTAAGTAAAACACATCTAGCACAGAAAGTTAAATTTCAGGGGACATCATTCATGGACAAACACTTATAAGTTAAGGTAAAGTACTTATTTATCCCACATGGAGCTCTGAGTTTGATCTCTACAAATATATAGAAAACTTCAAGGCTGACCCTATAGAAGATAGAAGAACAAAGTTTACTAGAGAGTCAAAAGATTAGAAAAAGAGGCCATTCAAAATACAGAGTTACTGTTGGACAGACTGCTAAATTCTGTTGTTCTATAGCACATGTGTGAATACAATGAACAGTCATGCATTTTATATTATGAATTGTTTAAAAAATAGGAATTGGAGTACATTTCATTTAAGGAAAATACTGGTAAAAGTGGTGGATAGTATTTTTGTTTTAAGCAATTAGGAATTCATAACCAAATTTTACCTCAAAAGTATCCACATATATTCTATGGAAAACAAGGTTTTAAACAGAGTTGTGCAGTGCTATAAAATAGACATTTAAATATGGGACTTAAATGCAAATGCAGAATTCACCAGTGTGTACTTAAATGTTTGCTCTGATGTAGACCATAAGAATAAGGATATTACATACAGGAGGTAACATGGATGAGAAGAGAATCTAACATTGTCTCATTGGTGACAGTACATTTTGAAAATAGACTCAGTTCTGACAAAGGAGATTTCAGACAATAAGGTGCGAAGAAATCCAAACAAAGGTGGAATTTCAAATATCCATTAAATAAAAAGGAAAGCAGAGACAAAAGGGAAATGTTCCATAGAAAGAGCAGATACTTTCTTAATAGATTTCAACAGTAGATGTAATACTATGTTGGACCCAATGATTTGCATAGTCAGTGGGTTCATGTGGACAGAACCCTTAGAAGAGAGTGTATTCTAGTGACTCAGATCCATGAGTATAAGCACCCAGCTCTCAACAGGAGAAGAGATTATCCTGGTAAAGTGAACCTGTGACATCCTTAATAATCATGGAGGTGAGCCCATGAGAAAAGAAAACATCACAAAGTAAGAAAGAGTAGGGGTGACTACAAAGACCTTCTGAGCATTGAAGCTGGGGTAGAGGAGAGAGTGAATATGTAAGTCTAAGAGAACAAATAGGCCAAACTAGGTGAAAAAAAAAGTAGCAGAACCATAGTATAGATAACATTCTACACATCAAATAAAGTAAAATCAAGAAATTCAAAGGCAAGTATGTATGAGGAATGAGAGAATACTGTTCTGGTGGTTTGAATGGAAATAGGCCCCATAGGCTCATAGGGAGCAAATCTGAAAGAATTAGAAAGTGTGGCCTGTTGGAGAAAGTGTGTCACTGGGGGTGTGCTTTGGGGTTTCAGAAGCCAAAGCCAGGTCCTGAAGCTTATGCTCTTCCTCCTGCCTGCCTATCTGAGGGACCATGTCTGACTGTGTGCCTCCATGTTTCTCTCAATGCAGATGATGAAATAAACCACTGAACTGTAAGCAAGTCCCCAATGAATGATTTCCTTCTATAAGAGTTGCCAGATCTTACTATATCCCAGTTCTTCCATAAGATTCCATGCACACTGCCCAACAGTTGGCCATAAGTCTCAGCATCTGCATTGATAGTCTGCAGGGCAGAGCCTTTCAGAGGCCCTCAGTGTCAAGCTCCTAACTTGTTTATTCTTTTCTTCTTCTTCTGATGTCCATCCTCTTTGCCTTTCGGGATGGGAATTGAGCATTATAGCCGGAGTCCTCCCTCTTGATTAGTTTCTTTAGGTGTACAGATTTTAGTAGGTTTATCCTATATTATATATCTATATGAGTGAGTATATACCATGTGTGTCTTTCTGCTTCTGGATAGCTCACTTAGGATGATCTTTTCCAGTTCCCACCATTTACCTGCAAATTTCATGATTTCCTTATTTTTGATTGCTGAGTAATACTCCATTGTGTAGATTTACCACAATTTCTGCATCCATTCCTCAGTTGAGGGGCATCTGGGTTGTTTCCAGATTCTGGCTATTACAAATAAAGCAGTTACAAACAGGAGCTCCACAAAGAGAGCAACAGAACCAAAAAATCTGAGCACAGAGGTCTTTCCTGAGACTGATACTCCAACCAAGGATCATGCATGGAGATAACCTAGAACCCCTGCACAGATGTAGCTCATGGCAGTTCAGTATTCTAGTGGGTTCCATAGTAATGGGGACAGGGACTGTCTCTGACAGGAACTGATTGGCCTGCTCTCTGATCACCTCCCCTTAAAGGGGGAGCAGCCTTACCAGGCCACAGAGGAAGACAATGCAGCCACTCCTGATGAGACCTGATAGAGGGAAAGAGAGAAGGTCCTCCCTTATCAGTGGACTGGGGGAGGGTCACAAGTGGTGAAGAAGGAGGAAGGGTGGAACTGGGAGGAGAGGAGGGAGGAAGCTACAGGGGGATACAAAGTGAATATACTGCAAATAATAATAATAATAATAATAATAATAATAATATTGCCTCAGGACTTCTGAAAAAAAAAACAGGGATATTTTAAGTAAATAAGTGACATGAATTGCATTATATATTAATCCACTGTTTTCATTAGATTTTGAAGTAGAAAGGTAAAATCACAAGATTCTAGATATGTGGTTGCAATGAAAAGTTCTTAAAGTACATTTAAAAATATGATATTCATTTTTTTCACTAAAAATAAATAGCTTCAGGTAGAGCTGCCCTGTCTGGAACCATAGAAGATTTGTGTAGGATGAGGGTCAACAATGGTCAAGAAGAGTACTTTGTAAGGAATTTTCAAATTATTTATAAAGGATGTTTTCTCTATAGCAACAGGGTTGAAAAACATGAATCTCTGTGAACTAACAACCTTGTTGAAAAAACTGATTTAAGCAAACGAAAGTGTTAAGGAAGGAAAAAATAGAAATGAAAAAAAATGATGATAAGGTCCTCATAGCATTCACCCCATAGTCCCAGAATGCCTGGTTTTCACGAGCCTTTCTTGTATATGAGATGACAGATCTTAATTTTTGACTAGTTCAGTGTGAGTCTCTTCTTCATTTCAACCACACAGTGTTCTAGCTAGTATAAAAATGGCTACCTAAAAAAATGGATTATTGTACGTGGTGTATGCATCCCAGAGAAGCAATACTGTGTGGCTGTAGAATTGTTCTGAAGACTGACATCTGTTTTCACAAGGACTTGTTCATGGAGCCCACTATAGCTGAAGTTTTAGAGGATTTGGTAGAAATAAAATGTCAGATATTTGACCCTCCTGACCTCTTCTCATGTGCATATCCATGAGAAAGCACATCCACTCCAATGTTTTCAGACTGTAGTCAATGATCTCAACCAACCAATAATAAGGATGCATGGACTCACTTAAATTGCTTATACAAACTTCTTTTCTATACTCAAGGTGGATCTACTCAGATGTATAGATACCAAGAAACACAAAAGAATTATCCAGGCCTGACCTAAGCAGATATTTATTAAGTATTTTCTACCAGTGGAGTTTCTTAGTTGGAGTTTCTGTTGCTGTGGTGAAACGCTATGAGCAAAGCAACTTGAGGAGGAAAAGGTGTATTTCACCTGACAACTTGTAGTCACCATTTTAGCCATCATTCAGGGAAGCCAGGACATTAATTCAAGGTAGAAATTCAGATGCTGAGGCCATAGAGGAGTGCTGCTTCCTGGATCACTCCTAATGGCTTACGTAACCTGTTTTCTTATAATACCTAGGACCACCAGCCCAGGGATGGCACTACCCACAGCAAGGTGGGGCTTCCACATCAACCATTAATCAAGAAAATGCATCACAGGTCATCCACAGGCCTATTTGAAGGGGACACTTTCTCAATTGAGGTTGCTCTTCTAAAATGACTCTAGCTTGTGTCAACTTGACATAAATCTAGCCAGCAAAGAGAAGAAATGCTGCTCCACTGCAATCTGCCCTGATGGATTTGGGTGCAGCCTAGCCACAGACAAAAGCTGACCCCAAGACAGAAGCCCTTAAGCCAAGATCTAAGGACACAGGCAGAGTCTCTCGTCATGACTATGCCTCAAAGAACAAGGAGAGTAGAAATAGACTATAAGGCCATGGCTTTGCTCTTTGTGACTGTATTTATTTGTGATATACCATCAGCTAACTAAAGCACCTACAATGAAATCATTTCATATTCCTGTTGTACATAAGAGAGTTTGATTGCCAGAATAAACTAAGCCTGCAAACGAAGGGCATGTGACTGATTTTCCTTCAGCAAAAGAAAGTCTCCCGACTTTACTTCACACATCAAGGACCTGCCCTGATAAATCTATGAAGCTTGCTCTGAAGAATTGTCATTCAAGGTGAGCTATGAACTGCTTGTGGCTGTGTAAATTTCTTAATATTTTAAATGCTAAAACATTCGTAACTCATCCCTATCACCCACATTCCAAGAGTGTGCGCGGGTAGAGTACACTTTGGATCGTGCCCCAAAAGTTTTCTGCTGTTTGTGTTATTCCCACTGCTAGACAGTGCTGCTCTAGGAAACATAAACTGAGCAGGTTGTTGTGTCATGCCAGTGCAGGATGATACACAATGGCTCCTACCCAGGAAGCAGAATACAGGGTGGCTCTTAGGATAATCACTGGCTTTAGGATGATCTCATTGAGGTGATGTGAAAGGCGATATGAACAGTTACCATCACCTGAAACATTCTATTTCCCCATGACTTGCAACAGGTCCCAACTCCAGGGAAACATGATGAAATTTCTGTGTGTGCGCTAGAAGGATGACCACTGCAAGCGACTTCTCCCTAGTTGACTTTTTTTTTCCCCCTCAGGTGTTGAATATTTGGGAAGTTGAATAAGTTGGAAGATAGGGTCAAGCGCTAAGAAACCCTATTTTCTAAACTAGATACACAGATTTCAATTTTTATTTCACTTGTTACCTGCACTGGGCCCACACAAGGCTGATCCTATCAACAACAAGAAGAAGAAAAAAGAAAGGTGCTCTGCTCTTTCTCTCTGAACTATTAATAGACTGTGGGAAAGGGGAAACCACTGTCTTCAGTTGTGTGCCCACTAATGACCTCACCAGACTCCAGCAGGCATTCTAAACTTGTTCTAAGCACAAGGACAGCCCTGGTTAATCCCAGTGTGTAGCAAAATAGAACAAGTAGTATTGAGTGTGAGAATGTGGAAGAGAAACTTTGGGGGAAAAGGGGTGGGAGTTGATGAAGTGTTAGGGATGGGGGGCCAGGAGTGGGGAGCATGTATTGTGTACATGTCCAAAATTATCTAAAAGCAAAATTTAATCAATGACAAAAGTGTAGTGACATATAATTCTAACATGAGAAAGTTGGACAAACAGGCCACATAAATGTAACCCTTATAGATAATGTAGAGAGACTTGACTATGTTGTCTGATTATTATTATTATTATATCAGAGAGGCTAAGGAATGTTGAGTTCGATACTATCTATATGCTTCAAGATTGTTGTTGCTGTATTATGAAAGAACACCCCAGTGAACCAGTCTTTATTAATGTACCCACCATTAGGAAAAAAAATTAACATTAGTAGTATGCAGAAAAACAGCTTCTAGGGGAGACAAGTAACAACTAGAACACAAGCAAACACACACACACACACAGAGAGAGAGAAAGAGAGAGAAACAGACAGACTTACAGAAATACAATGAGACTGAGTGAGACATAGAGACAGTGAGACAGAGACAGAGAGCTATGTCAAGACTTAACCCAAGCATAATTCAGATTCCTGAACTATATATATGTATATACATATATACATACACATATGTATATACATATGTATATATATATATCTGTGTGCGTGTGTTTATAATTTAAAAGTACAGTTGATGTTACAAAGAAAAAATATTCACTATGAAATCTGTTTTAGAACACTCAAAATTGTTGAAAAGTGTCTCCAAGTGTAAATCATAAAGAAAACTTAATGGCAGTGATAAGAGGAATCCAGTGCACTTGGCAACACTTTGATGAAAGAAATATATTACAAGAGAGTAGAAAGACAGAGTCGTGAAAATAATAATTTCAAACAAATATAATAGGATTATGCCAATTTTTAAAAGGATTTCTTTCAGCAACTTTAAATGATTTATGATCTATGTTATCAGACATTGTCAGCAAAATAGTATTTGTAGGACATATGAGTACCATACCACGCATGAGTTCACAACGGCTCTGAGTGTAGATTAACCCACCCAAAATCCCAGCGTGGATAGGAAGTGGAGATTCCTGAGTTCCCTCCTAGTTAAGGAGTTACTTTCAGTTGATGGCTGCTGGGGAGGGGGAATTGGTTTTCTTCATAGATGCAGCCCACCTGGGCTACTCACACTTCACATAGATACACATTCCGGCAGCACTAAGTGGACTCAGTGTAAAATTAAGAGGTTACATATATCTGAAAAAGAAAAGTTAGAGGGTTAGTCCCTGGGAAACTGAAAGGGCTGGAATGAGGAGAGGACTTGATCAAAATGTGTGAAATTCTCAAACAATTTAAAACAAAACACTGGGAACATAAAGATATACAAGATCCAATGCCCTCTGCTGGACCTTCAAATAGGTACACACAACTGCAAACACAAATATATAGAGATAAACGCTCACAGAAAAACACACACGCACAATACACAGCTAATTGCCTATGTACGTCAACACCCTGTGTCCATTCTAAATCAAAATTTTCTAGTATATTTGAGGTGCAATATAGGTGTTTATGTAATTTCAGTTAAAATCACTGATCTAACTTCAAACTGTTTAACTCACTACACTCTACTTTCCATTTTAGTAAGGTTAGCAATGCTTTCTGTAACAGCCATCTACTAACAAAAACTCCAATAATAGGCATGAGAAACCTCCCAAGTTGTTGGTCAGAGAATTGCAAGAAACTCCCAAAACAATACAAGCCATTGCTGCTATAACCTGGCTTCTTTTCAAAGGTTAAAGGTACCTTTCTATTGCTGAAGACGCAATACACTTCTGACAAATGACCCAAAAGATTCCAGCTGGACCTGGCTTGAAAGCCTCCTCCCCGAGGAGCAGCTTTCATGGTACTAAAAAGAATATAAAGCTGCCAAGGTTAAAAATAACAATAATAATTCTATAGTCCTACCACGCTGTGAAGTCTATGAACTACAATGACCATCATGGCCCTCATATCTTGGTGGCAGCCATCAGCTGTCTAAATGGACTTCAGGTCCTCTCACTAGGAAGAAATTCATGCCTAGATCTGGAAATCTACCCAACTTCCCAGGACTAGTGATGTCATTGACCATACAGAGACTTCTACTGCTACTACTAAACCTCCCTAATTCCTAACTGTACTGTAAATATTTTATCCTTAGACCCATGGATACATGTGGCTCTCAGCGCACGTCAAAGAAAAAAATTATTCGTAGAAAATTGATAAGAACCACAGAATCAGGATGTTTTCTGGGAGATTTTTAAATTCTTGATATGACAAGGGAGGCTACACCCATGATACCTTAACAAGATACCTGCCTAAACAGGACCTTCACAGTGATGACATCAGTAGACATGCTATCCCGGAAGTGGGGAATATCACAGAGCCCCTCACCTAGACAAAAAAACAAACAAACAAACCAACAAACAAAAAAAAAACTGCTGGTATGCCCTCCCCCATTCCACTGATAAGGGAGGTCCTCCTCCCCTACCATCTGACCCTAATCTACTAATCTATCAGGTCTCATCAGGACTGGCTGCATTGTCTTCCTCTGTGAACTGGTAAGGCTACAGGTGAAGATGATCAAAGAGTGAGCCCTTGAGTGCATGTCAGAGACAGCCCCTGTTCGCCTTACTAGGGAACCCTCTTGGACGCTGAGCTGCCATGGGCTACATCTGTGCAGGGGTTTCAGGTTATCTCCATGCATGGTCCTTGTTTGGAGTATCAGTCTCACAAAAGACCCCTGTGAAGAAGAAGAAAGAGGGAGGGTGGGATTGGGAGGAAGGGGAAGGGAGCTACAGCTGGGATTCAAAGTGAATAACGTGTAATTAATACAAAAAAATAAAAATTTAATAAAAAAAAACTGCTGGTAACTGAAGGATGCTGAGAGAAAGAATTGATGTTACCATCTACTGTTTATCCATTTCCAAGTGGCCAACCCTTAAATCATACATATAAAGCAACACTAAACCTACTAAAAGACATATATATATATATATATATATATATATATATATATATATATATATA
>NW_026595981.1:15796978-15829187 GCF_907164565.1 Psammomys obesus | reverse complement strand
TATATATATATATATATATATATATATATATATATATATATATATATGCATATATGTATGTATGTAATGATAATCAGAGAAAAAGAAAGCCATGAATTTGTGAGGAAGTGAATAGGGTTCACAAGAAATTGGGTTATAAAGAGGAAGGGAAAAGAGGAACTGATATAAGTATGTTTTAATTTTTAAAAATTCTTCAGAATTAAAAAAACATAGGATGAAGACTTTATAAAAGAGGGAAGATATCAGTAAAGCATCTATATTATAAATAAACATATAAGTAATATTTAGACATACAATGATATGTTTATACTCACTCATATTGAAGGAAAAACAAATTAGGATAGCAGAGAAGCAAAATTTCTTATTCATAACATTCACCAACAATTTTAAAAAAAAACTATGATAATACATTCCGTAGGCAAGGCTGTGATAAAAAATACAATGCCTTCTGAGGATCTGAACCACCTATTCCTTTTAGTGGAAAACATGGCAATGCACAATGAATTTATTCATGTCATAATATTTTGATCCAGCAGTTTCCCTTCTGAGAATCAGTCCTGAAGCTATACCTCAGCATTATGACAGTGCATAAATAGAGGCTTATTTATTTCAGCATTTCTCATAAATGAAAACATATGGAAACAGATTAAATGCCTATAGAAAAAAAAGCTTTGTTAAATAAAGTATGGTGTCCACACAAGAGCTATGCAGCTGTGTAAATAATGAGAATGAGATCCACATAATTTTCAGCATTTGCTGTGAAGAGTAAAAACAAGGCACAAAGTGTCTATTCATGTGATTTTCATGTAAAGAAGAGACACGAAGAAGGTGCTAATATAGTTGCTTGTTTCTATAAAATTTGATGAAGTCCAGATAAACAACAAACTGAAACTATTATTTGCCTACTGTCGTAGTTAATCTTGTGAGAGGATGGGGAATTGAATGACAAACACATAGGTGTGAAAGGAAAGAAACACTTCAGTTTATATGTTTATGTGTTCTTACCTTAACAGCACAGTAATGCTTCACAACGCCATTACGTACCTTAAATATAAATAAATAAACCTAACCTGTATGCAGAATATACAAGATTTCCTACATGTCCCTAAAAATTATAAAGGAAAGCTATGCCTGGCCAGTCAATAGACCAATAAAGAATGAACACAAATGTCAAATAAATGTCAAAAAGTAATTTGTTAAACCAAAAAGATTTAACAGTACTTTGGATGAAAATACAAGTTTTTCCTTTTGCATATTTTTGTGCAATCATTTAGGAACTTGGATCTGGGGAGAACAGAGTCACAGAATCCAAAATGTCAGACAGAAAATGATCTCAGAGATTTATTATCCAACATTGTGACTGTGGTATTTTATATTCACTGAGGACCTGACCAAGTTTAAAACTGCCCGGGAGACTGGGCACACCTCTGGCTAGACCTGTGAGGGCATTCTAGTAGGAATTAACTCGAGAGAGATGATCTGTCATGAATGAGGGCAGAACCATCTCATGGATAAGGAGTTCAAACAGGGTAAAGGAGAAACATAGGCTTGGAGTGCTGTGTGTACTTGCTCTCTCCACGATGTGCTCCACGATAGGCTAAAACTCAAAACACCAGCCAAGACCAAATAATCCCTGCCTCCCTTAAACTGTTTCTGTCTGGTATTTATTAACAGCTACACAAAAGTGAGCACCCCAGGAATTTAGTTTTGAAAACTGGTCTGTTAATTTCAGTCCTTTTATGACAGGTCAAGGGTCAGCAAACATCTCTTAAGCATTTTTGTTTTGATAGTTATATCCTTTTCCCACTCCTTCCTGCGTTTCTTCCTCCTCAGTACCTAACTACTCACATTAAGTGCATTCCTTTAGCTTCTATCTTGTTATGACTTTATTTACTTTAATATTTTAATGGAAATAAGTAGTTACAATACAATAGGCATGTTTGAAAATCGTATATTGAATATCGTATTCACAGTTCTGTCATATAATTTATACTTATATTTCTAAACACCACATTCCATATGATATTATAATGCAACTCATTCAGCAATGAGAAAATATGCAGTTAAACAAAAGAAAACCAACATGGCTACTTAATGCAGAGATCATAGGGATGACCCTGAAACAGAAAGATGGCAATGACTGACCAGTAATAAAAGGAAGGAAAAAAATGAAGAAATTATGCCAGGATAAAAGTCAAAACAAAACTATGAAGTACAGAGGTGTGAGATTATAGAAGAAAACCAATAAGAAATGAAGATGAGAAATACACAAAGAACATGGAGAAAAATAAGCAATAAATTAAAATTGTATATTGTTTTAAAACAAAGAAAAGGAGGCAGCTCTGGATGGCTGTCTGTCTTGCTTTATAGACAAATAAATAAACAAACAACAATAAAAACCTCTATGGAACCAAGTTATTACATAAAAATTAAAATAAATTCCAAGTGCCCTGATAAAAGAATTAACTCTACATATAGATTGCAAGATATGTTATTAAAAAGGTAAATGTTACATATATATATATATATATATATATATCTATATATATATATCTGTGTGTGTGTGTATATATATGTAACATTCAATCAAACTGGGTCATCCGGCAGGCTTAGAAGCTTAATGGAGTTAATGAAAACCCTGCCACTATGTCTTAATTGTTTGTCTGTTTGTTTGTTTGTTTGGTTGGTTGGTTGGTTGGTTGGTTCATTGGTTTTTGAGACACTGTTTCTCTGTGTAGTATTGAATGTCATGGACTCACTTTGTAGACAAGCTAGCCTCTAAGTCACGTAAAACACATAACTAAAAATGTTGTATATTCACTTTAACTTACCTATTAATTCAACCTACTTTTTGTTTTTGGAATTTTGAGCACTGCTGAGAGTACTATGCTTACAACAAGGGTGTTCTGATGAAGACAGTAATTTGTTCAAGTTTATTAAGCCAAAGAATCTACTTAGTCCAGAGTCATTCACAAAGTTATAAGCTTCACTAGTATCCAGCTTATGGTTTAAACACATTTGGAGGAGAGTGTTTTTTGTATCTAATTTAATTCATAAAAACACTCTTCCCCACATGCATAGACTAATATACTATCAGACATGCATGCCTCAGATATGATGTTAATGTTAATTCACAAAGGGGAAAGACTGATGGATTCTAATGAATTACATCAAGGTCCAAATATCTCAGTATAAAGTTAATTGACTTTTAACAAGAAAACCAATATTAATTTTCACTTAAAAGTTGAGTGCCTTCAAATGATGATGCACTTAATGGTTTAGCCAGTGAAAATATCAACAAAATATCTCTGGTGATTTAATTTCTATAGAGCTGTATTAAAGAACGAAAATAGCAATTTGGGGCCAAGAACTGTTAACTTCGGTGTGTTTTCATAGAAACAGTCAGATCATGAACATTCATCAGGTGTTTTGACAGAAAGTGCTCTTCAGTCTTTTTAACTCAAGCCTTCTTCAGTGTTCTGTGCCCAATGGTGGTATGTGGGAGCTGTCATCCAGCACTGGTTATTATTGTGAGTTTTCAAAGAAATTATCTGGAAAATGTTAGCATTACCATAAGACAGATTGTTATTCATAGAAGAAAGGACAAATACTTTAGAAATATTTTCTCTCATTTATCTTATGAATTAAGTCCCATGCTGATTCAAACAATCATGAAGTTCAAAGTTGAGTTAGCTGTCTTGATTCAGACAAGTTTCTGCCATAGTCTACAGCATGAATGCTGACATGCTTTTGACTTTCATCTTCAAGCAAACTAATGTTTTGAGACATTACTGTAGCACAATGACACAATTCATTTTCTTCTACAGTTAATAAAACTTAACAAGGTCTGAGCATCCATTTTCAAAAAGAAGATTTTGTAAGAAAGAGAAAAAAATTTTCATCAAAGCCTCTTTCTTTGTATTTCATACTTTGTTTAAAAACTTCTTTGAAAATGTCATATATGTATCTTGATCATATCTGCTGCCGCCACTACTTCACTTCAACTTTCTTGCTTCCTGAACTCATCTCTTTCTCAGCTTCATCTCTATTTTTTCAACTTTTATTAATTACAATGTATTCACTTTGCATCCCCCCATAAACCCCTTTCTCCTCCCCTCCCAATCTCACCTTCCCTCCCCCTTCTTCACACATGCCCCTCCCCAAGTCCACTGATAGGAGAGGTCCCCCTCTCCTTCCTTCTGATCTTAGTCTATCAGATCTCATCAGGAGTGGCTGCATTGTTTTCTTCTGTAGCCTGGTAAGGCTGCTCTCCCCTCAGGGGGAGGTGATCAAAGAGCAGGCCAATCAGAGGCAGTCCCTCTTCCCATTACAACGGAACCCACTTGGACACTAAACTGCCATGGGCTACATCTGTGCAGGGGTTCTAGGTTATCTCCATGCATGTGACTTGGTTGGAGTATGAGTCTCTGGAAAGACCCTTGTGTTCAAATTTTCTGGTTCTGTTGCTCTCCTTGTGGAGTTCCTATCCTCTCCAGATCTTACTATTTACCACTTCTTTCATAAGATTCCATGCACACTGCCCAACAGTTGGCCATATGTCTAAGCATCTGCTTTGATAGTCTGCAGGGCAGAGCCTTTCAGAGGCCCTCTGTGGCAGGTTCCTAACTTGTTTCCTGTTTTATTCTTCTTCTGATGTCCATCCTCTTTGCCTTTTGGGACAGGGATTGAGCATTTTAGTCAGGGTCCTCCCTCTTGTTTAGTTTCTTTAGATGTACAGATTTTAGTAGGTTTATTCTATATTATATGTCTATATGAGTGAGTATATACCCTGTGTGTCTTTTTTGCTTCTGGGACAGCTCACTCAGGATAATCCTTTCCAGTTCCCACCATTTACCTTCAAATTTCATGAATTCCTTATTTTTCATTGCTGAGTAATATTCCATTGTGTAGATGTACCACAGATTCTGCATCCATTCTTCAGTTGAGGGCTGTTTCCAGCTTCTAGCTATTACAAATAAAGCTGCTACAAACATGGTTGAGCAAATGTCCTTATTGTGTACTTGAGCCTCTTTTGGATATATGCCTAGGAGTGGTATGGCTGGATCTTGAGGAAGTGCTATTCCTAGTTGTCTGAGAAAGCGCCAGATTGATTTCCAGAGTGGTTGTACAAGTTTACATTCCCACCAGCAGTGGAGGAGGGTTTCCCTTTCTCCACAACCTCTCCAGCATGTGTTGTCACTTGAGTTTTTGATCTTGGCCATTCTGATGGGTGTAAGGTGAAATCTCAGGGTCGTTTTGATTTGCTTTTCCCTAATACCTAATGAGTCAACTTCATTTCTTATTATTAAATATTCCTCTGAGTCCAGTAGGAACTGTCCATGAGCACATGGGCTAGATTCATGCACTACATCATGGGAAACCTACCAATGGCCTTCCTCCCCAAAGAAAAATGACTCTTCAGTCATTTTTCTCTTCAGTCATGACTCAGCAGTCATCCACTTCCCATAGCTCCTTAGTTAACAGTCCCTCCCTCTCCAATCTAAGATTTTTTAACTAGCTTTACTTTGTGCAGACAAACACAGCTGCTTTGAATTTATTTATGCAAGAACTACATCAGGTCTATAGGCCAGTGTTTCTTATCATTATTTTACACCCTTTCTGATCCCTCCTCTGTGATATTTATTGGGGTGGCAGTGAGGGTGGCAGGGTTGATATAGATGTCCTTACTTTAGCTAAGCACTAAGTCACTTATTCTCAGCCTCTTATATAGTAAATGAGTCTCTTTACTAGCAATAAGAAGGTTTTCTGACCAAGGTTAAAATTATCACAAATCTGTGAATATAAGCATAAATATTTATGACAGATGGAGAACATGACCAGTTAGAAAAACATAAGTAGATACTCTCCTGGGGCCAAAGACTTCCTTAGCCATGGTTTTTACCTTATTTATACTACAGGAATAATTTTTTTAATTGTTTTTATTTGCAAGTATATTTTGAGAGTCGAAAATCTTAGTTCATAGCTCTATGAGCTATGAATTTGGAAACATATGTTATCATTAGACATATGACAAGTGAATTAAAGGAGTGATGGTTTGATCTCGTATTCATCCTTCAAGTTTTTTGTTAAGCAAGTAATGAATAAGTTGTTCTACTTAAGGCATACTTCAAACACTGAAAAAACTGACAGTCTTTATAAAGAATTGGTCTCTGTTCCATGAATAGAAAGTGTGGGTCTATGTCTTAAAATGATATGAAGCCAAGGTTCAAGATTTTTCTATATTTCAAAGAAACTCAACTTTATCTATGGAAATGGAATAATAATGTGACTCGTATTTATATATTGTTTATTATTTCATTTAATATGAACTCAATGGAAATTATTATGAATATAAGACACAAAACCAGAATTTTTAACTCTTGTCTTTTGGTATCCTAAAACTCTAGCAAGCCCCTCTCAGCCAGGTAAAGAAGAAGTAACTTAAGCAGCCTTGGTATGACAGAGTTCAGATTTTAGTAATATTTTAAAATAAGTGGGTGATAGGGCTGTCCTCGACTGAACAATTATATCTCATAGTCTAAACTCATATGTTTTTCCATAACTCAGCAACCCCATACACATCTTCTTAAAGGGAGAAGGACTAGAATGATGAGAATGGATTTGATCAGCAAACATTGCTGAGTACATTCTCCTCAAATAGTGTCCTAAGTTCCAGGTGGTAGCAACAGTGGAGAAATAGGGGAGCAGACACTGTAAGGGAGGCACAGAAAGGGGAGACAATTATAACATTTTCTCTTACAGTCTGCTACAAGTTAAGAGGGGCATTCGCTTTCCCTGGAGCTCAGGGACACGTTCTTTTGCCAATTAACTCTGATGTGAAGTCTCATTTGTTACCATAATCACTCAGATCTCTTGGGCAACACGGTCACAACGCATTGCACACTTGCGTGCCTGCATCCTTCACAGCAAGTTGCTTACACGTTCCCCAAAGTGCATTACTCAGTAAACATAGTGTTGATAGTTCATGGGTGCACTTAGTCACGTCTAGGCAGACAGTAGCACACAGGTGCTATGAAAGGGCAAGTGGGAATCATGAGGGAATTTACCTGGGCGTGGTGGAGAGAGTTTTGTGGGGAGGCTTCTAAGCAGCCTTTCTCCATGTCCTCTGCGCCAGCTCCTACATCCAGGTTCCTTCCCTGTTTGAGTTCACCCTGACTTCATTCAATGATTAATAACAATGTGGAATCGTAAGCCAAATAAACTTTTTCCTTCCCAACTTGCTACCCCTAAATCAGATATTCAGCTAATCTGGCAAGCCTGTTTGCCCTGAGATCACTGCTCTCTGCCTCCTCCAGTGTCGCCATTACAGAGAGGCCACCATGCATGCATGCTGGGTTCTGGGCATCACACTCAGAGCATATGCTTCATCCATTGAGCCATCTCCTCACTTTTAAAATTCTCAATAAAACCCGTATTGATGGCAGCTATTTTAGAGTTCTGGAGAGTGTGAAATTCGGTCTAGAGCCTCGGGATCATATGATAAAGATATGTATGACAAAGATAAAAGGCATTCATAGATTGATACGTCAGGAGTTCACAAATTAAAGCTCCACAGTAAACCATTTGAAAAGTCTATTCGGTAGTGAATGCACTTGAGAAACTTTGCATAGCATATTTCTACTGTAGAAACTCACACAAATTTTGACATATCAAAGCAATACAAATCTTCTAGACAGGGGATCTATTAAATTTTAGAATAAATATAGTTTAAAAGACCACTGGACTATAAACAAGACTGAGCTGGTTTGAAGTCTAGTTTATCTCCTTTGATTTTTTCACAAGTTTCAACAGTCTCATTAACTTCTCTATGTATTCCCTTACATAAACAATGCGATTATGTTTACCTGAATATTATTCTTATGATAAGTTAAATGAATTCCTATATGTGTAAAAATATAACTGACACATTTTAAGCATTACAGAACATTTCATTTGTCATTTTTCTAAAATTTAGCTAACTGTGGGTGTTATTTCTTTACGTATGTACACCTATCAACAAAGACTGTGCAAAGACCTGTCCAATTTAACATGAGAAGAACAGCTCTGATAAAATGTAAAACACATCAGCCGGACCCACAGAAAGAATTGGTGGGTGAAACGAACACTCATCCTCATCTCTCTCTCTCTCACACTCTGGTCCATGGTGACATTCTACTGAGTTGTGTTGAATTGTTGAAACAGCAGCTCATGAGGCCTAGCCTGGCTTCCACATCACTATGTAGACCAGAATGACTTTGAACTTTTGACCCTCCTGCCTTTGTTTCATGATGCCTGCATTCACTAGGTCTAGGGTTATAGGCATTAACCAGGAGTATACTTTTTAAGTAGGTTGTCTCTAAGTGTAAATATTTTTTTTTTCTGTTTTATCTTCCTATTTGCTACAGGCTGACAATTGGTCTCTTTGGATTTCATCTTCCATTAAATCATTAAACTGCATTTTTACAAATGGGAAATACCTTAAGTTATTCCAGATTCAAATGCTTTGATGAAGTTTATGGTTCTAATTATTTAATATTTGGGAAAACAGTCTTATGTATAACATTTGAGAAAGTTTTCAGGTCTTTATAGTTTAATGTACTTCAAAGGAACAGAAACCTCAGCAAGCATTTGTGAAGACACTTTTAAATATTAGAAAGGCTATTTTAAGATTTGTTTTTAATGGTCTTTAAAAATATTTTCTCAAAGTCTCTCTCTCTGCTTTCTTACTTTTTTGATATTGTAACTGCTTCTTCTGTGCCTGAGAACTGGGCTTCAAAAATAAAAGCTGCATCTTTTAATGGAAGCAACAACAACAAAAAAATGTTGCCTTGGCAACAAGAATCACATAAAGTCCCCAGCACTTTCTGCAGGTTTCTACCTAAGTCAAAGAGAATGGAGAGCTGCGACCAGACTCTTTTATTTTAAAAACAATGCGTTGAAATTCTCTTTAGAAAAAAGAAAATTCACATGGAAACCTAATGGTATAGCTAATAGGCCTGTGATACATGTGCATGAAAAAAAAAAGTAGATTTGTGAAAAGGTATCACATTTGGCCACATAGGCAACTCTGAGTAGACATGTTTCTTACAATGAGTTAATGGAAAGTGGGTATGGGGAATTCTGCATGTTAAACTATAAAAGAATGAGATCTGTGACCCTGGAAAAAGCCTAAGCATCCCCTTTGCTTTCAGTTTTCAGATTTTCATACAGATATTAAGATTACATAATAAATTCATTTAATATAAATAAGTATTTTGAAACTTCTCTAAAGGGAGGGAAAATAAGTTAGTGAAAACATCCATTTACCAATTCTTCAGGATTTTAATATTATTGTTTACGTTTGATGAAACTGATGATCCAAAATAGAACTGTCCTATGGGTTCCTCTTGTTCCTCAGTCAATCAAATGCCAGTAAGTAAAATCAACTCATTCTGAGATTCAATTCTTTATGCAAATGGGATACATGTGTTTGTTGCTGTATTTAAAATAATACAACTCATTGTCACCCACCATGAAGAGTTTACATTCTTGGTAGGAAATGCAAAACACAAATATAAAGGCTATAATATCTTGAGAATTACAATGGTTTTTACAGTTACCTGTGATGTTTCTCTCTTACATAACTGAAGTCTGGAGAATCAGAGCCTCTGTAGTCTACCAGAATAGTACCATCTTTTCAATTCACTCATATAAATAACTCCTAATTAATTCATATTTCCTCACATTCTTTTTCTTTTTACCATCAGGCTATTCTTATTTCACCAACTCAGAAGATGCTGGTTTACATCCCTGCTAGAAGCTGAACATTATGCTAAGCTCAGGAACTTTTTTTAAAAAATGAGAAAGGTTTCTAATCTACCTAGCAAGACAGAAAGTAAAACATCAATCACCACACATATAGATACTGCTTCACATGTGGTGGGGATGCTACTCAGAAAAGGCTGGGGATACTTTCAATGCACATACTGAACAACATAAGCTTTTATCACTCTGTACCATAGAGGATGCTCTGTTTTCCTTCAGTGTGTGTGACTAACAAAGACCTGCACCCACCTTCTTGAAAAAAAGAATTATAGAGTGTTTCGCTAGCACCGGAAAAGCACAAAATTCAAAGTTCAAAGCATAATTTTTACTAGATGCCTATAACTTTCACACATCATAAAACTGAAATAAATGACTAAATCATGCTAGCATCTATAAAGGAACATCTATGACTATATATATATATGATACAACAAGAGGACTCTTTCAAAGCAAGGACTATCTACAAGAATATTTGATTCTGGAAAGACTCCTCTGCAACAGTACTACCTCAACCACTGAGATAACTATATACTTTCATAACTATACTGGGGAAAAAAATACGTGAACATAGCCACTTAGGAAAGAAAGGTTGATTTTAGCTAACAATGAGGGATTTAGACCATCGTGGCATGGAACACATGGCCAGAGGAGTATAAGACAGATGGTACAACAGAGTCTTTGGTCAAAACACAGGGAGAGAATGATACCAGTATTTATGCCTTCTCCTTTGGGTCCTTTTTATTCAGTCCCATATCTAAGCCTTGGGATAGTGCTACTCATAATCAGAGTTAATCTCCCCGCACCAGCTAAACCTCTCTGAAAACAGTCTGCTGGACACTTACAGAGGTGTCTCCTAGGTGATTCCAAATACTTTCAAGTTGAGAGTGATTATTAACTACAGCCTCTGAATGCAGGTCACTCCCTACTTTTTCCTACCCATTACAGCTCTGTGCAATGTCTAGGATTATAGAGTAAATCATTCTTCTGAATGAATTCTTCCTTCTATTTAAGTGCATAAATAAGTGTTATGCATAAAATCCAGATTTTTCTATCCTGTCTCCTTCAAGCCTACCAGAGATTGAACTGCTGTTGATTCTGTGTGGTATACGGCCTGGAGGTGGGAGACAGATAAAACTACTTCCCTCAACAGTTGAGGAATGCATTTCTTCAGATGAAAATTGTTTTTTCCTCCTCTGGTTCAAGATGTAAGAATTGTCTGTGTTGCCTCTTGTTCAGAATGTGAATGAGTGCGGTAACTAGAGAATAAGGGTTGAAACAGGCTGGGGAAATGAGCCACAACAGAATTTAAAAATGTGAGAACCAGAAGGCACTAAAGATATTGCAACATATTAAGCTTTAGCTCCATAAGTCTAAAGCCTTTAAACTCTGTTGTACCAGCCAAGACCTGCTCCCCAAAAAAGAGATTTCTAACACCTTCATCAATGTTTAGGAAATCACACCTAAGCCAAGGGAAATGTCTCACTTTTACTTCCTGGTAATGTTAATCACCTCCTGGCAATGTTCACCTAGTTCTTAGTTTACTCGCCTTTAGCCTGCTGTAAAAATCACTGTGAACTGGGTAGGCAAAAGCAACAGAAATTTATTTTTTACCGGTTCTATTGACCAGGAGTTTAAAAATCAAAGCATCAGAGGATCCATGTTTCCTCCCACAGCTCCAGAGAACTCACCACCACTTCCAGAGTCTGGTGGCATCAAGGGATGGTTGCACGCCTTCAATCGCAGCCTCCTCGATCACACTGTCTCCTTTTCTCCCTCAACACACTTTCTTTACTTCTTTTTTGTCTCAAAACTACTTCACCCTCGCTTATAAAATAAACGTGATTGTATTTTAGGATCACTCAATAAATTCACAAAAATCTCCAAAGTTTATCTCTAGAGTCTTTAATCACATTTTTGACAAATAGTGTGATAGTTGCTTTGAGACAGTTCTCATGTGTTCTGTGGACTAGGAAGTGGATGTCTCCTTTCCCAGGGCGTTTTCAACTTTCCAATGTACTTGAATAGAATACTGGAGGGAAAACAAACAGACAAACAAAAAAACCCAGTGTTTTATAATGGTTGCCTCTGTCAGAGGACATCATAATGTCCACAGGTACAGTGACCTTTCATCTCAACATCCCACACAGTAAAGATAATTTGTGACTTTAAGAGCATAGCATCAGACAGAACCCTGAATGGCATCTCCTGTCCACTGGCCCCAAGGAAGTCTAAATGAATCCTGAATATGATATCCATCATATCAGTTAAAGCTGCCTGAAAGAACCTGCATTATTGAGAACTCCTTCCTTGAACCTGCAGCCCAGAGATCCCTGCTATTTCCCCCCATTTTTGAATATCACCCATCTTGACCTCCACCTTACACTCTTATGACGTAGAAAACATACCTTATTTATGTATACCTTCTATACCTTCTTCTTATGACATAGAAAACATACCTTCTTCTTCTTTAGGTAGAAAACATACCTTCTTCTTCATAAGCTCACAAAAGCCTTATGAGCATCTACATGTAATTGCTTCTTTACTAAGTATGAACTGAATCCAGGTTTATGGGACATTTGGAGGAGAGAATGGCTAGCATGGGAAAGGCATCGGAGGATTTTGATCCTTCGATGCTATATGAAAGCGTCTTTCTTCTCTTTCAAAGATATACACAGAATCCGTGATGATTTTATCTGTTTGTACTGCTCTGTTTGTCGTTTTATTTCTTCTTTCTGGGTGAAACATATTGATTGCCAGCTACTCTCAAATCACAATTGATGTTGTCTCTCTCTCGTATAAAACACAGACACACACAACACACACACACACATGCAACACACATATAAAATGGCTACAGAATGTATTGATGTTTTTCTTTTAATATCCTGTGCAGTTTTTCTTTGAGTTGTGTGGAAGAGTTTCTTGAATACTTGTATTGTTAACGGGTGTAACAAGCTTTAGACAGCTCTCCTACTCCATACCTTTATAGACTGAAGAGCTCTGACATGGCCTCTACTTTTATTTCCTTCTAAGTCTTCCACTGTATTATTAGACTCTATTGTTTAATTCTGTAGAGTTATTTCAGAGAGATTTAGTAAAAAAAAAAAACAAAAAACAAACAAAAACAAAAAACAAAACAAAAAAAAAACAAAACAGTAAGAAACTGGAGTTATGATTGCTAAAATTCAGTATTTATAAACTCTGAGAATCTTGGAACATAGAATCAGCCTTCAAGAATAATCTCAAGACTTACCTGATTTGTAGATCATTAAAAATGAAGCACTTCCTTTAGATTTGGGTTCAGAAGGTAACAAAGGTAACAATCAAGCATCTTAATTTTTTTAGTTCAGTTCAACATTACAAGACTGCTTTATTGTCACAAGTATTTTGAAAGGAAAAAAGATAACTGTGATCCCAACAGAAATGCTAATACAAGGACTAATGAAAATGCTGAAGTCTCCTTTCACTCTGACCTGTCGTTTTTATTTCAGTGTAACGCAGCAGTTCATTTAACAAGTGTTGGAGGGATGTGATGGAATGACCATCTTAGTGAATGAGACCCATTTCCAGAAAGGTTTCCTCACCAGATACCCTTCTTAATATACAACTCTCCCATGTAGCTTTAAAATGTCTCCCTAGGATCTCAAGAAATGGCTTGGCAGTTAAAAGCACTGACTGCCTTTTCAGAGGACATGGGTGGGATTCCCAACACCTACATGTTAGATCATAACTATCTGAAACTCCAGTTCAGGGGAACCATTGCCCTCTTCTGTCTCCGAAGGCACCAGACAAGCATACATTAAATGTGTGTGTGTGTGTGTGTGTGTGTGTGTGTGTGTGTGTGTGTGTGTGTGCAGGCAAAAATCCCATAAAATTAAAATAAATTAAAAAAAATTAATACCTTCCTTCTGTGTATCTAATCTACCTGATGAGACAAAGCGAGAATAGGGAAGTGAACATGGGATCAGAGAGTGGGAGACATAAGGAGAAGGCAAGAAATTCAAGTGCAGACTGAGGACTGGGTTAAAGTTTAATTCATTATCCAGAAGCAAAACTACATGATCTAACAGTTAAACATAAGAAATGCCTATTCCAAAGATGACAAAGTGGTGTCTTCAGTTTCTCCTAAAAAGACTAAATATTATACCTGTGTGCCTTCATGTCCAGATGCCAAACTAGTTGTTAGTGGTTCAAGGACTTCAAAAGTATTGTACTGCTACGAAAGTATCTCCTAGACATTTCTACAGCCTTTGTTGCCTTTACTTCTTTCTTTCTTTCTTTCTTCTTCTTCTTCTTCTTCTTCTTCTTCTTCTTCTTCTTCTTCTTCTTCTTCTTCTTCTTCTTCTTTTTCTTCTTCTTCTTCTTCTTCGACTGTGAACTTTTTAACTCACTTGTTTCTAGACAAACACAAATCACTCTCCTCACCTTATTTTGATGAGGGAGCTCATCTTGTAACATTTTCTTTAGAAGGCTGCCTTAACTGCCCTCAAGCTAACAAAAGGCTATTCCAGCTTGGCCATTCAAACCTATCACCTTGAAAGACAAAGATTGGAAAACCTCATTGTGGCTAATTTTCAGGCGTTATTTTCCATTCCTCTTTTAGTGCAAGTTTAAAGATCCTTTTATTATACTGACCTTTGCTAAACAGATTGTCAGCAATATGGCTAAATATTTTAATAGTGGTGGGTCTAGAATAGCACGTTTCCGTTGAAAAGTAGCTGCTTTGGGAAGCCTGGAGCTGTTTCAAATTCCTCTGACTATGGCAAAAGTGGAAGCTTAAGAATGAACAGACCAAAATTATAGTCATAGCCTGCAAGGAGACCCGTTTCTTCTACCTTAAAAACAGGATTCCAGCAAACACAAGAATGTTTTTTCATGACACCACAGTAGAATTTCCATGGGATCAACCCATTAAATTCTAATCTGCGTTGACATTTTCGCCAAGCATTTGACAGTGTGCCGTCTGCTTAATAGTTAGACTTGGAAACATGAAATGCACCTTGTTAAAAAATATTATTAGAGCCAAGGCAATGGCAGATCATGATACATCTTAAGGTGTTGAGGTAAGCAAGAATAAAATGTTTCATCTTAAAAAAATACTTGACTTGGAGATAGATTAATTATAAAATAAGAAGTTGGAATTGGCTCTAATTTCAACTAATAGTTTGCAAAACAGTTTGATACAACATTAACCTGTTCAAGTTTTCTCCACTAGATTTTTTTTTTTTTGCAATCTCATTTTGATGAGATTTGGAAGATGGAATGCAAACATCTTAAAAGGAAATATACTACTTGCCCATATTATATTTGAAACCATAATTTTGAAAACTACTAGACACCCAGGCAACAATAAATATATGCATTGGCCTTGCAGGTAGATTTAAAAATATCTATCAGCAAACAAATATTCTTGTGGCTTATAATAAAACTGAGGATTTTACAGAGAGTATTGATGGCTAAGAAATACTGAGAGTCATTAGAGAAACTTGAACTCATCTTTGCGGTCTTCTGATAACTGTACACATATTTCTTACGTGCCTTACCAGCCCTCATGATTCACAGACTTACCCTATTTCTTATTGCTGCTTTGATGTAGGAAAAGGCTATGTAAATTTACATGAAGGCTAAGAACACAGAGGCCATTATAACATAAGCTATTATAGCAATCACATTTTAGTACATCAAATAGAACTGTTAGCCTTGATACAGTACCTTTAGCTAACGGATAACACAGTCATATGCAGTTCTTGGACCTAACACATTATTTATCCAATTTCATAATATATTAAGATAATTCTTTTTATCAGAAAAAAAACATTAAATACATTTTAAAAGACATTTTGCTGATTAATCTCTTAAATGCCATTAGCTTTTAAAAATAAATGAAACTAAAATTGTTATGAACAAGAAGAAAATATGCTCTAAATTTACAAGTGCAGTATTATTAATATAAGAAACATTTTTACGTTTATAAATTAAATTTTTCTACATTTCCAACAACAATCTAGCCCACTAGTAAAGATCTTCTTTTCACATGGAGAGCTCAGAGCGTGGGTCTTGGTCATGAGGAAATCTCATGGCATTGCAAACACATAAGTTTGGATAAATGCAGCACCACTAGCGAGGGCATCGCCACACATAGGTACCTTTGCTTTGTACAGCAATTGGCTGCTCTTTTTGCTGAAAGGCCATGTGACATGATCCATGGACATGAATTTTCACGGCTATCCATCCCTGGTTACACAAGTCTATTCAAAGACTTGAAATGGATCTTCACATATTCCAAATGACCCAGGGTATTTAGCGAAGAAGACATTGCAATGTTCACTCCCCTTTCTTTCCGCAGTTTTGCCTTTGTGTTTTGTTGGTTCATGGGCAAGGAGGGATGGGCATTTGGTTGATGAACGAATTTACATTGGTTAGCAGGTCAGCAAAGGACATGTATGGCAAAGTTCCAAATGCCACATACCACATACTTTCTCAAAATATCTCATTCTACTTCTAGTCTTCAGTTTTATTTAAAAAAAAAAAAGTCAAATAGAGCATGGTACCAATGAGCCCAGATTACATATATTTGAGAAGATAACAGTTTATTTTATGCTATGGTGGATAATGGCAGTTTGCTTCTAGCTTTGAATTCATGGGTTGACATACTTGGTCAACTTTCCAAGGTTTAAAAACATCCGTCAAAATTAATAATATATATGCTTTAGAGGCATATGTGAGAAGAGTTTAATTCCGGAATTCAGGAGGCTGAGGCAAGAGGAATGTGAGCGTGAGGACACTTTAATTACATAGTGAATTCTTGTCTCAAAATGCCTAAAATCAAAAGCAGCATGGGCTGGGTGTGGGAAAACTCTCAACAATCAGCAATGGCTTTTATCATTTATATCAAACTTTTTAAAGAGATTAAATTAATTCAAGGATTTTAAATTTGGATTAAACATTTAGCTTTATTTTGTGATTTCCTTGTTTTTAATTGCTGAGTGGTACCCCATTATGTAAATATACCACAATTTCTGTATCCATTCCTCTATTGAGGGACATCTGGGTTGTTTCCAAATTCAGGCTATTACTAATAGAGCTGTTACAAACATGGTTGAGCAAATATCCTTATTGAATGGTGGGGCATCTTTTGGGTATATGCCTAGTAGTGGTATAGCTGGATCTTGAGGTAGCACTATTCCTAATTTTTTGAGGAAGCACCAGATTGATTTCCAAAGTGGTTGTACAAGTTTACATTCCCACCAGCAATAAAGGAGGATTCCCCTTTCTCCACATTCTCTTTGGCATGTGTTGTCACTTGAGTTTTTGATCTTAGCCATTCTGATGGGTGTAAGGTGAAATCTCAGGGTCATTTGGATTTGCATTTCCCTGGTGACTAAGGACATTGAGCATTTCTTTAAGTGTTTCTCTGCCATTTGATATTCCTCTATTGAGAATTCTTTATTTAACTCTGTACCACATTTTTTGTACCACATTTTTTAGTTGGATTACTTGATTTGTTGCTGTTTAACTTCTTGAGTTCTTTAAATATTCTGGATATTAGCCCTCTGTCAGATATAGGGTTGGTGAATATCCTTTCCAAGTCTGTAGTCTGTCATTTTGTTCTGTTGACAGTGTCCTTTGATTTGCAGAAGCTTTTCAGTTTCATGAGGTTCTATTTATTGATTGTTGATCTTAGAGCCTGTGCTGTTGGTGTTTTGTTCAGGAAGTTGTCTCCTGTGCCAATGAGTTCAAGGCTCTTCCTCATTTTTTCTTCTAACCAGTTTAGTGTGTCTGATTTTATGTTGAGGCAAATGGTGGGAACTAGAAAAGATCATCATGAATGAGGTTACCCAGAAGCAGAAAGACAGAAATGATATATAATCACTTATAAGTATGTATTAGCTATATAATATAGGATAAACATACTAAAACCTATAGCCCTAAAGAAGCTAAACAAGTAGGACCCTAGGGAAGATGCTTAATCCACATTCAGAAGGGCAAACAGAATAGATATCGGAAGTAGGAGAAGACAAGGAATAGGGCAGGAGCTTTTCACAGAGGACATCTGAAAGACTCTACCCACTAGCGTATCAAAGGAGATACTGAGACTCAGGGCTAAACTTTGGGAAGAGTGCCGAATCCTTATGGATGAAGAGGGAGATAGAAAGAACTGGAGGGGACAGGAACTCCACAAGGAGAAAAACAGAGCCAAAATACCTGGGCCCAAGGGAGCCTGCAGAGACTGATACTTCAACCAAGGACCATGCATGGAGAGGACCTAGACCCCTGTTCAAAGAAAGTCCATTGGCTGCTCAGTTTCCAAGTGGGTTCACTAGTAAGGGATATTATAAAATCAGTGACAGGCTCTCTGATCATCTGCACCTGAGGGGGAGCAGCCTTGCCAGTGCACAGAGGAAGATGATGCAGCCAGTCCCGATGAGACCTGATAAGCTAGGGTCAGATAGAAGGGGAGGAGGTCCTCCCCTAACAGGGGACTGGGGAAAGGACATAGAGGGAGGGTGTGTAGGACTGGGAAGATATAAGGGAGGGGCTGCAGTGGGGATGCAAAGTGAATCAATTGTAACAAATATATATATAATTAAAAAGAAATAATTTAGCTTTATGAACAAAATATGTAATGACAATGTAATCAAAGTGAGAAATTGGGCCCCAAGTCTGGCAGTATGCTAGAAACAGTGCTGATCACAGGCTGGACTTCACAGCGGCAACCAACAGTGCTGATCACAGGCTGGACTTCACAGCGGCAACCAAAAGCTCACACTCCTCTGTCTTCTTGCGCTTGCTGCTGGTACTGAAAAAAAAAAAAAATCCACTTTCCTCAATTCTCAGCTCACTTTGTTATCCAGGTTCCATGGGTACTCAAACTCAATTCTTCCATCCCAGTGTAGATGATTCACTCTACACCAACCCAAACTGTACTGTTGAAGCAAATTGCTTGACCCGTTTTAAGATTCTGAGTCATTTCTTTCATTTTAACAGTTTTCCAGTGGAGGTCATACTGCTGGCCCAAGTACTGTATTTTGTACACTACCGTCTTTTATACAACTTAACTCTCCTGGTTTAGTCTAAGTAGCCCTGATTTTAAACAGTCTCCTCAAACTACCTCTCAACAGTATTGTTTCTTTTACATTGTAAAACATTAGAGTATTTGAGGTTGCTGAAGTATGGAAACATCAATACTTGAATGACATTACCTTCTTCCTCATTATTCTCCACTAGCAAAGTGAAGCCAGTCTCATTTAGCTTCTCAAGTACATGAGATCTGAATTAGAAAATTTACCCTACAGTGTACATGTAAACTACAGTGTACTTAGAGGTTTACAAAATAAATTAAACACATTTACTTGTTAAGAAACAGCTTGCTAAATTAAGTGAATGATTCCTTCCATCATAAGAACATCCTTCAAGTACACTACTAGGACTAGGCCATCATCTTCAGATAGAGCTGATCTCTTGATCCTTTCAGTTTTGTCTAGAAAAACTCTTTATGGGGAAGAATAAAGAACACCTTCCACTTACTTCTGATACTGATAACTCTAGGAGAACCAATTTCAGCCCTTCCTCCAGGGATAATAGCAACTGTTGAATGAGGCTGCACTCCTCAGACTATCCACGGTGTGAGAGGGGAAGTGGAGAGGGCGCTCTTTCTATATCCCTTTGGTACTTTCTGAGTCATTCAGGAAAACTGAATTAGTTTTGCTTTCCAAGTGAGAGAAGGCCTACTTTATGCCCCCTCAAAAATCCAGAAGGTGAAACTTTAAAATATAAGTATGTTCACAATAAAGGTGTCTTAAAATGCATAAACCCAAATGATGAGTTGATGTGACAGATATATATAAAGAGATAAATGATAGAGATACACAGATAAACAGATACATAGATGATAGATGGATAGATAGATTGACAGAAAGATGATGATGATAGATAGATAGAAACATACATACATACATACATACATATATACAAACACACATAGGTGAAACATAGATATATAGAGGATGGATAGATAGATGACACATAGCTATACAAATGATAGGTACATAGATATATAACTACATAGATACATACATAGATGATACATAGATATAGATAATTAATAGATGTATGATAATTATAGATGATAGATAGATAGATAGATAGATAGATAGATAGATAGATAGAAGAAATATACATTCTATCAGAAAATTAGACATGCTGTTTAAGCTCACTGAAAGCAGACTGGGAGCAAAGACGCCGTCCTCTGTCTCCTCTAAAATAATCTGTTTCTGTTCTGAGTCAGGACGTCCCCTGGTTCTGTCATGAGGAGAGGGAAAAATCAGGAAGCAGGTAAGTGTACTAAAAACATCATATTCTTGAAAAGACATAGTGATATCACACTGAAGATGCTATTTTTTCTCCCACTGTATAACAATATAAAGGAAAGTTAGAAGCTCATCCATTGAGGTAAAACTCAATCAAGAACTCCAGCTGACTCCTTGAACTTCTAGAGTCAATTTCTGCTGGATGTTGTTAGCCTTCAAATTTACTGATGTTACTTTTGTCTGCTCTTTCAATCAGACTACTCTGGCTGTGTCTGCGGGATGTTGCAAACTCCTGATTTGATGATGCCTTGCTAGTTTTTTACTGATTTTGTCTATCTGTTACTTGCTGTTTGTTTCTCTTCTTTTGCTTGTTATGCACTTAATACACCCATGTAAAATTGAAATCATGGCTATCATAGATATAGACAGTATCTTGGCTGTATATATCCTGTTGGTTGGTAGGTTAGTTGGGAATAGGTGGAGTAACAAATTTCAAAAAGAATTTTAAATGAAAACAAAAAATAGGTTATTTATCACACTTCAGGAACTGACTAGCATCATTGTTTTCACTATATATATTTTTACATGAAATAAATATTTAAAAATAATAGGGCTGTGATTTTAGCTCAGTAGAGTTTTCCCGGGCATACAGGAAGTCCTGAGTTTCACCTACATGTAGTACCAGTCCCTAGAAAGTAGGCTAGAGAATCAGAAATTCAAGATCATCCTTGGATACGTAGTGAGTTCGTGGTCAGCTTAGGATATATGAGACCCTGTCTTAAAAAAAAATTAACAAAATCCCTTTTTTCCCCCAGAGAAAGCCACACAGTAAAATTTCTCTATTTTCTGCTTAATTTTTTTCCACATTGCTAGAATTGGGCTCACTTGCAAGTAAGGTAAGTAAAAACTCTACCAGTGAGCTGCATCCTTATCTCCTGTTTTTTGTGGGGTAGGGTCTCTCTTCTACAAGCTGGTCTTGAACATACATCACAAGTTGAATTGTACCTATAACCCATCTGCACCACTTTCCCCAGTGCTCTGATTAAAGGTGAATTTGATCCCATTGATATCTTCTCACATTAAACCACCAAAAGAATCCATATGAAATTTTAAAATAATAAAATTTCTTTTCTGACATTTCCTTCTTTAGAAACTCTCTAGTTTGAACCATATTCAAAATATGTTTGTCTGATAGAGTTTCATAATTTAGGTATTTGCATTCCATGAGCATTTTATTTTTATAGTACCAAGTTGACCTATAGGGAAAGAGTGAGAAGCATTATAGGTAACCAAACTATGAGCCTGCTTGGGCATTTAGTAGTGCTAACTGAATTAGTTCATTTCTCAGCATTACAAAATTTATATATTGATTAAAAACTAAGATCCATTTAAGGACCATGCATGGAGATAACCTAGAACACCTGCACAGATGTAGCAGATGGTAGCTCAGTATCCAAGTGGTTTCCTGAGTAAGGGGAACAGGGACTGTCTCTGACAGGAACCCAGTGACTGGCTTTTTAATCACCTCCCCCTGAGGGGGGAGCAGCCTTACCAGGCCACAGAGGAAGACAATGAAGCCCAATCCTGATGAGACCTTATAGGTTAGGATCAGATGGAAGGGGAGGAGGTCCTCTTCCATCAGTGGACTTGAAGAGGGGTATGGGAGGACATGAGGGAGGGAGGGTTGGACTGGGAGCAAATGAGGAAGAGGGCTACAGCTGGGATAGAAAGTGAATAAACTGTAATTAATATAAAAAATAAAAGTTAAAATAAGAAAAACTAAGGTACAAAGAAATTAGAAGGTAAGGGTGAAAGCTTCATGCAAGTACTAGCTCAATCTCTCTATGTTGAGTGAGCTGTGTGAATATTTGGTGTCTGAAGGTACTCTATAGGCTACTGAAAAAGAAAATTGGTGACAATGAAGCCACAAAACCTTCCACCTACAACCTGTCCTGTCTGAAAGATGTGCTGGATAATAAAGGCACAGAACTTGTAAGAGTGGCCAATCAACATCTGTTTTTTTTTGTTTGTTTGTTTGTTTTTTATTATTCATTATTTTATGCCTTACCCAGTCATCATCAGAAAAGCTTCCTTCAGCAGCAGATAGCAGCAGAGCCCAGAGCCAGACATTATTTGGAGAATATAAATTGGAGTCCTTCGCCTCAGAGCTCCCGGAACCCTGAGTAAGAGGTGAAGGAGTTAAAGGGGATGGAGAACACCAGGAGAACATGGCCCCACTGAAGCAGCTAAGCAGGGCTCACATGGGCTCACATAGACCAAAGCAGTAGGCAGGGGGCCTGCATGGGTTTGCACCAGGCCCTCTGTGTATAAGTTATGGTTGTTAGCTTGGCATTTTGTGGGACTCCCAACAGTAGGAGAGTGAATGTCTCTAACTCTTTTGACTGCTCTTGAGACTTTTTTGACTCTTTTCCTCATATCGTTTTGCCTTGTCCAGTATCCATAGAAGAGCTTTTGCCCTGTCCTATTTGTCTCTTGTCTCTTGGAGGCCTGCTCTTTCTGAAGAGAAAACAGAAAAGGGGAGTGTATCTGAGGAAGGGAAGAGTTGGAAGGAGTAAACGGAGAAGAAACTATAATCAGGATGTACTGTATGTGGAAAAAATTTATTTTAAATTAAAAAGAAAGGAAAAAGAGAAAGAACAACATTCAAATAAATATGTTCATAAAATTTCTAAAATTTCATAGTAATCACTTTACTATGATTAATTACCCCTATACTTAATATTTATGTATCCCTGATTCTTATATAAAGTAGATTATGTAAACTATTTCTAATATATAGCAAATTGTATTATATTTAGACTTAAGTACAAAGAATTTGGGTATCTGCAACATTTTAAACAATACTAATGTCTAATTGGAGTTGAATTTTAATAATTAAAAAAAACAGCTGCAAATTTTCTGGTGGTTTTAAATCTAAAACTGTTATCTGTGCCCCCAAAAATGTACATAACATGAAATTTGTCAGTTGCCTAAGGACACTATTAAGGAAAAGCTGTGCTTCACAGTTATGAGTATGATTTATTCTCAGCTCCACACAATTATCCATGAACTGGAATGCAGAATTAAGGGGATACTGAATTTATAAGGAAGATCATGTGAACAGTTCCTTGGTTTTATCCTCAACTCTCTGCCTTACTGGAGTAGATTCTTATTTTAGAGAATTAAATTGGTAGGTTTGTCATCTCAAACTGATCAAATGCATTTAGAATACAAGAAATACATGTCCAGATTTTTCAGCAAGCATTTTCTTTCTAAGAAGTCACAGGCCTAACACCCATTTTCCTTGTTCTTAAAAACAGTTAGGGAAATATATGATGTACTTTTTAAGGAGGTGTGAAGTTTAAGTGATTCTAACCTAACTTATTTTCCATGTACTCAAAATCACAAAGAGTACTACTTAGAGAAGGATAAACATTACCTTTGTGCATTTGTACTTGATATTTTGGAAATCTGAGGCACTGTTATCATTATAAATATTGCCAGTTAGTTTTCTCTCTGTGTGTGTTTCTCTTTCTCTCTGCATGAGTTTGTGGCTCAGATGTAAGCTCTCAGCTTCTTCTCCAATGCCATGCGTGCCTGCTTGCTGCCATGTTCTTCACCGTGATGGTCATAGACTCTAACCCTCTGAAAGCATAATTCCCTAAATGAATTTTTTAATAAGTGGCCTCAGTCATCATAGACAGAGAAAACAAGATATTCAATGGCAAAAACAAATTTAAATAATACCTACCCACAAATCCAGCACAGTAGAAGATGCTAGGAGAAAAAAATACAACCCAAGAAAAATAACTACTTTCAGGAAAACACAGGAAATAAATAACCTCACTACAACAAAATTAAAAGGAGCCAAGCACACACCACAACCAAGATCAAAATCAAAGGATCTAATAGCCACTGGTCATTAACTTCTCTCAACATCAATGGACTTAGTTCTCCAATAAAAAGACACAGACGAACAGAATGGATACATAAACAAGACCCCACAATCTGTTACATAAAAGAAACACATCTAAGTCACAAAGATAGACATTACCGGAGAGTAAAGCCTCTGGAAGATGGTTTTCCAAGCAAGTGGACCCAAGAAGCAAGCAGAAGTGGCCCTTCTAATATCTAATAAACTAGAGTTTCAACCAAAATTAATCAAAAGAGATGGGGAAGGACACTTCATACTCATCAAAGGAAAATTCCACCAAGAAGACATCATAATCCTGAACATCTATGCCCCAAATACAATTGTAAAAGAAACATTTGTAACCGCACATAGATCCCCACACATTAATAGTGGGAGACTTCAACAACACACTCTCAACAAAGAACAGGTCAACAAAACAGAAATTAAACAAAGAAACAGTGACTCTAACAGAGGTCATGAATCAAATGGACCTGACGGACATCTACAGAACCTTTCACCGAAACACAAAAGAACTGACCTTCTTCTCAGCACCTCATGGAACCTTCTCCAAAACAGACCATACTGTAGGTCACAAAGCCTCAACAGATATAAGAAAATTTAAATAATCCCTTTTAAATTGCTTCTAATAAGATATTTAATCACAATAATGAGAGGAAAATAAATACAGCAGCCTGCTGCCATTCTTCCAATTCTTGTTTCTTTAAAAATCTCATCAGATTCTTTAGGTACGCAGATTTTAGTAGGTTTATCCCATATTATATGTCTATATGAGTGAGTATATACCGTGTGCATCTTTCTGCTTCTGGGATAACTCACTCAGGATGATCTTTTCCAGTTCCCACCATTTACCTGCTAATTTCATGATTTCCTTGTTTTTTTATTGCTGAGTAATATTCCATTGTGTAGATGTACCACAATTTCTGTATCCGTTCTTCAGTTGAGGGGCATCTGAGTTGTTTCCAGCTTCCAGCTGTTACAAATAAGGCTGCTACAAACATGGTTGAGTAAATGTCCTTATTGTGTATTTGAGCCTCTTTTGGGTATATGCCTAGGAGTGGTATAGCTGGATCTTGAGGAAGCGCTATTCCTGGTTGTCTGAGGAAGTGCCAGATTGCTTTCCAGAGTGGTTGTACAAGTTTACATTCTCCAAATCTGCACACCTAAAGATACTAATCAAGAGGGAGGACTCTTGCTAAAATGCTCAATCCCTATCCAGAAAGGCAAAGAGGATGGACATCAGAAGAAGGAGAAAAGGGGAAACAAGTCAGGAGCCTGACACAGAGGACCTCAGAAAGACTCTGCCCTGCAGACTATCAATGCAGATGCTGAGACTCATGGGCAACCTTTGGGCAGAGTGCAGGGAATCTTAGGAAAGAAGTGGAAAACAATAAGATCTGGAGAGGACAGGAACTCCACAAGGAGAGCAACAGAACCAAATAATCTGAGCACAGGGGTTTTTCCTGAGACTGATACTCCAACCAAGGACTATGCATGGAGATAACCTAAGACCCCTGCACAGTTGTAGCCCATGGCAGCTCAATATCCAAGTGGGTTCCATTGGAATAAGAACAGAGACTGCCTCTGACATGAACTGATTGGCCTGCTCTTTAATTACCTCCCCCTGAAGGGGAAGCAGCATTACCAGGCCACAGAAGAAGACAATGCACCCATTCCTGATGAGACGTAATTGTCTAGGTTCAGAAGGAAGGAAAAAAAGACCTCCCCTATCAGTGGACTTGGTGAGGGGCATGCATGCAGAGAGTGGAGGAAGGGAGGGATTGGGACTGGAGGAGGGAGGGAACCATAGGGGGATACAAAGTAAATAAAGTGTAATTATTAAAGAATTTAAAAACAATGAAAAAAAGAAAAAAATACGAGGCATCAGTTTCTGACCTGAGGAGCAATTCTCAAATATATTAAGAAAGTGTTTACTAAAAAAAAAATCTCATCAGAAGTTTTCAATGTACATCTTTTAGAGAAAACTTTTTAGTTTACCTTTCTGTACATGATATAAGTCATGATGGTTTTTGGATTGACTTTTTTCTATTTATCTCCTAGGTTGATACCAACTACCAAAGCAAGAAAATAGAGAAGAATGACCTGCTTCATCTCTGTAGATTATTGCACTTCTACTCCTCTGGGCTTTCAGAAAACTGTACTTAAAGTAATAATTAAAAATCAAATGAAACAAGTAGTAACATTAGTCCAAGAAATTATTGAGACTCTGCTGAGTCAGTAAACCAGCTGAGTTAGCTGGTTGGGCTGAAGATACAGGGCACTGGTTCTTTCATGGCAAGTACATACAATTTGTCTCCTGACTGAAAGAACAACAGTTTTATAAGGTAAGAAGAGTTTAAGAGCATAAACACCCACTTGAGGTTTCAAGTTCAAAATCACTACCATATATCAATTTTATATAAAGAGGGCAAACAAATATCTATAACATTTCATAACATCACTGCGTTTTCAAAACAACATAAGGAAAAAATGTTCTTTTTGTGTCATCTGTCAGACAGATTTTTGTTTTTTCTATTTGATATTGCTTAAATATAATCGTACTGTTTAAATATGATCATGGGAAGGCCAGCAAACCAAAAAAAAAAAAAACAAACAAACAAACAAAAAAAAAAAAAAAACAACATCTCTTACTATGAGGAAGATAGAAAGGAGAAACCAAGTGCACCTCCTGCTTCTGAACTTCTTCATCTGGAAGGTTCTATGCTCATCACCACTGAAGCTATGTGGTCTGTTCATATGGAATCCCACTTAAAAAAAAATAGAGTAGTGCACCATAAAACTAGTATTCTATAAAACTAGGTTTCTATAAATCTATATTTGTTTTACATACCAGATGAATCTGAGTAAACAGAGCTTCCGTATTCCCTGTTCTTCATTCTGTTTCAGATAAGCCTATTTGCTGAGAGCTATTATGGCTCACTCTCTTTAAAAGTATACAACACAAAATTTCCTGACACAATTACCTCTAATGCTCAAGAAGGGGTGCTCACTCTGCTCTTTTCTTGCCAGTTCTTCTTAAGAGTAGAAGCAGGTGTGTTTTCACAAGGAATGGTACAGTTTTTAGGGTGTATACAAACTATTTTTTTTTCAAAATACCATTGCTACAGTAGTATTACTAGAAGGGAAAAATGTTAAAAACAGGAGAAATAGAGAAAAAAAATGAGATATTGATGGTCTGACATTGATATTCAGCCCTCTGTTAAGTACTCCATGGAAACATCTTTGTCTAAGATTTTGCATTTAAACCAATCCAATGCTTGGGTTACCCAGTAAATGAAAAGGCAACAAAAGATTTACAAACATTTTTTTTCAACATGGCAAATCATAATTTCTTACTCACCATCCATAAGATGGTGAGTGTAATGTAATTGGGCCATCTGTCAACCTGAATTAAGAAAAAAAATATACATTTTTAGACTCTGATTTTATGACCATGGGCTAATTGAAGTTGCTTATTTATGGGGAAAAATTCCACAAGATCCAAACAACAAATAAATCAAAAGAATATTTTATATTGCTTCCATTTGTATTTATCACGAACTCACATGAGCAAGATTAGTGTCATTATGTTTTCTTTAGCTAAAGTGGGTTAGTTTCCTTGGCTATAACAAATATGTATCTGAACATCATTTATAAATTTTAGCTACCAATTTATTCTTTAAAATTAAGTGTAAATTCATCTACGATAATGAGAAATAAATTTAGAGAAATATGAATATAACAAAGTATTTTCAACATGTGGAAATATGTTGCTTGTTATGGTAATAAATAGAATTGTAAGAAAAGTAAATTAAAATTTTGCAAATTATTATATCTGACTTAAGCCACTGATGTTTTCTCTGGAATTTTACTTCTTTCTATTAACAGAAATGATTTCAAGTATCTCAAAATAATGTAACACACCACAATTAACTTACTTTTCAACATCTCATCATCTACCTCAATGTCTATCGCAAACATCACAATGCTGGAGGGTAAATTTTATTTATAAATGTAAAATTGTGTCTATGGCTTTAAAAATACTTACCAATAGATTTGATTTTATGATAATTTAGACTTGATTATTTATTAATTAATAGTAATTATTTCATACAAATCTTGAGAGAGGACTCAACTGAAGGTATTACTTAAATGACTCCCAGGTATATTAATGTGACCTATGACATTTTGAAATATCTGTTAGTTGCTCTGCTAAAAACATTTACATCATTAACATTATATAATTCTCATGTAACTGCCACCAAGCTTCTCTGCCACAATGGACTGTCTACCAAAATAAGCACTTACTTCCTTGCACTGATTTTCTCATTTTGTCAGAGCAGAGTGATAACTAATACACAGTCAACTAACTGAAATACCTGTTTCCCTAAGTTTTGACATTAAATTTCCCTAAAAAAAAGTAAGTACATAGTTTTAAATACATACCTCTATTGTTTGATTTGTTTTGCATTTTCTTACATTACTTTTTACTTTTCATTACTCTTTCCCCAGTGTCTTCAAAGGAATTTTAAAGTAACTCTTATTTACCAAGCAAATCACACATTGGGAGGATGAATTTTTACTTGACAGAACTCTCTTGGACTTTCACATTACATGGTTTCTATCTAATCTAGCTTCTCGGGCTATGCTGAGTATAATCTTAAGTGTCTTTTTCATAAAGCCTGTGAAATCACTCTATTTGTTTTGCTATCCTATATATCTTGTTGATTCATTACCTTTTTCAGTAGAGGAAATGCGCTATGGGCTTTCATATAAAGGATTCACTTCAGCTACTCTAGGTCAGGACTTAGATAGTTATACCTTCCGTTCAATCTTTAACGAGGGTAAGTTGCATGCAGGAAGTACCTGTTGAATATTATCTTTTATCAGATATTTTAGTTTTTAAAAATCAATTCTTTGATAAGTTCATACAATGTATTTTTCATTACATTCACCACCCTAACTATCCTCCCAGATCCATCCTTCTTCCCACTCACCAGGTCTTAATACTCTGTGTATATGTGTGTGTATATGTGATTATGTCTCAAAATAGAAAAAAAATAGGGAAACAGTATTCATTTCACTTCACGGAGTCCAGTTTGTGTTGGTCAATTACTTCTGTGCGAGGGGCTTGCCCTGGAGTGTGTTGGGTATACGGGGTGTAGTGTTTGAATAAGAATCACATCCATAAGCACATATGGTTGAATGGTTTGTCCCCAGTTGGTGGAACTGTTTGGAAAAGATTAGGAGGTGTTGTCTTGTTGGAGGAGACGTGCCACCAGAACGGTCTTTGAGGTTACAAAAGCCCAAGTGAGGTCCAGATTATCTTTCTCTCTGTCTCTCTTTCTCTCTGTCTCTCTTTGTGTCTCTCTGGCTGGCTGTCTCTGTCTCTCTCTGTTTCTCTGTGTGTGTGTCTGTCTGTCTGTCTCGCTCTGTTTCTCTGTCTGTCTGCATGTCTTTCTCTCTGTCTGTCTCTGTCACTCTCTTTTAAGAAATAGAATGTAATTCTCTCAATTGCTGGTTCAGTATCATGTCTGTCTATTTGCTGCCATGATGATCATGGGCCCTTTGAGACTATAGGCAACCCTCCAATTAAATGCTTTCTTTTCAAAATACTGCCTAGGTTCTGTTGTCTCCTCACCCCAATAGAGCAGTACATAAGACACTGGTGTCACTCCATCAAAAAAAATGACTTTTCTTCTCCTCAAAAATGTAACTATAGTATCTTACATTTATTATGATGTGGTATTTCTTTCCAACATGGTAAGAATTTGTAAAATGTTTTATGTTTGGCAACACAGCTTCCATGGCAATGAAATTTTTAATCTTATATTTTGAACATTATTCCTTCATCTGCGGCAATATTTTTGTAGTTTTTATTTCTTAGATATTGGAACTCAAAGGGAAATTCTATCTTTTCCACTTTTAGTCATTATTTGCTTTTAAATTTTTTATATCTCCTTGATGCTATCATAAATCTTTTCACTATTACAAATTTGTACTTGAGTTATATTGCAGCTTCTCTGTTCTTTAATTCATCTTTTACCTTATTTATTTACCTTGTTATTCTGTAGAAGAGTAGTTGTGTTTATTTGTTTACTTATTTGAGAAAAAGTATGAAATACTTGAGGAGGAAAGAGGATAATTGGAGGGAGTTGATTCCCTCCTTCCACGTCTGAGCTCTGGGAAATCTAGGGCTCATCAGGCTCGGCGGTCTCTCTGAGAGTTCTTGCAGGATAAAACTGTTTGAGTGACTGGTGATCATTTGCTTTCTCATAACTCAGAATGAGGCACAAAAGCAAGTCACAAAAGCTGCAGTGGAATTCAGTATTCTTTTGAATGAACTTGGTTTACATAAAGATGGCACAGCCTAGTGACCATGCTCTGAATCCCTGTTGCATTTCTTGGTAAGTTTCATAACCCAGGTGGCAGCCTACCACCTCATCTTAGGGGAAGTGTTTAGAAAGTCCATTACAACACAGAGCATCATTTTTGTTGTTGAGAGAATAAAGGGAAATAGTTGTTTCAGTGTTCATTGCTTAGTGTTTTTTTTTAATTAATTTGTTTCCAATAAATAAATTTAACTGCTGTTCTTGGTTACTGAGGACAGACTCTCTGTGTCTGTGGTAAATCAGAGCCAGAGAATAATCATCCTTATTTCTTTTATGTTTTCTTCAAAGGGAAAGATTTGGTACCTGACCATCCTTTATAATAATTGATACTTGATTTTTCATTTTGGGGATCCCGTCTATTAATAATTCCTTCAAATTACTAAACACTGTATGACATTTCTCTTGTTTACAGCCTTTGATACTTAAGAACTAGAAGTTTCATTATACATATGTTGACTTCTATAGATGACTTGTAGGCATTTTATCTTTACCTCTTCCTGCTTTATTTATCTCTCCAACTGTTTTCCACTGCAACAAATGTTTTATGTGTCTTTCAGATTATATATCCTATTTTTCTTGTCTGTTTATTCATGTTTTTACCTTTGGGGCTTCAGAAGAAAACAAAAATGATGTAGATGTTCAATGTAGCACATGTATTGGTAGAATCTATGTCTTGTCTGTCTCCTCTATCTTTTTATCTTTGTCATTTAAGCAATGGTCCTAAAGAATCATTAAAATCACATGTGAATATTCTTCATATTCCAAATTTAAAAAAAATGAGCACTGTGTTTTCATGAGCTTAGAAATTTGAATGCATATGCCTATCAAACCCTAGTTTTTAATCTGTCAGTTGACTCAAGTCATATTTAACTGGGAATTTATAAATAGCTTTATATTTTAACATATATGTACATCTACATGTGTTATCTGATTTGATATTCCTGATACCACTTTACCTTGTCTCTCTAACAGCTATTATATCGTATTTTTCTTTTCTTTGTACAGAACTACATTTTTCATCAAGGAAACAGATACCTCTGCAAGCCTACCAAGTGAATGATGACTGTTTGTAAATATGGCCAATTAAATGAGAGAGGAAAGGCAAACCAATGAATATACAGAAAGTTAAATAATACTCCTAACTTAATTATGTTAAGATCCATGAGCTTTCAAAAGATTCAGTTAAACAGATTGTTGCAAGATATATAACTATCCATCTTCTATGGCCAAAGATAGTTGGGCATTTTATCACCAGAAACACAAAATCTACTACTGATATTCTTAACATCATGATAACAATTCTGAAAAGATGATACCGAGGAGGTGAGATATCTCAGTGGGTAACAGCACTTGCTTCCAAGCCTGAGGAATTGATTCCAATTTTGTGAATTCACATAGTGAAAGAAGATAGCTAATTCTTGCAAGTTCTCTTCTGAGCTCTACAAGAACACCATCGCATTCATACATACCCAGACACATGCACAAACACACAAATAAATAAATAAATAAATAAATAAATAGATGTAAGTAAAATTTACAGTATTAAAGAAAAAAGAAAGTGAAAATTATATTGATCTTAGTTTTCTCAACTTGAAACCAAGGGCATTCAACTTTAAATGTCCTGGATTGAAAACTGAAGACATTTCTTTTATGTTTCATAGCTACACTTATTGATTGTCTCAGTAAATATCAACCCTGGACATGCAGCAATCTCAAAGAAATGACCTGGACTTCTGAAAAGTGTTCTTGTTTAAAATGGCAAAAAAAAAAAA
>NW_026595981.1:15788903-15796968 GCF_907164565.1 Psammomys obesus | reverse complement strand
AAAAAAAAAATGTAAAATAAAATAGACCAGACAGATCTTATTATTTCCCACTTCTTACAAGAGGACAGGAACCCCACAAGGAGAGCAACAGAACCAGAAAATGGGACCTCATGAAAATAAAAGCTTCTGTAAAGCAAAAGACACCGTCATCAGAACAAAACTACAACTTGGAATCTTCTTATTCATCCTTTGACCCTGAGGTGATATCTATCCTTGATTGTAAGATATGTTTCTTGGATGCAGCAGAAGGATGGATCCTGTTCTCACATCCATTCTGTGGTTGGGTGATTAAGACTATCGGTGTTCAAAGTTACCAATGAGCCATGTGTGTTAATCCCTGTTAAGCTGTTGTTGTGGTGTACTTTTTCCCCTCTTTTTATTTTGTATGATAAATTTAAACAGGAATTATTGGCTTCTCACTGTCACCTTTCTTGATATGGAAAATTATGAATTTTTGATAGTTCAGATCACAAAAAATAATAATCACTGCATAACTTGCTTCAAGGACCTAAATATAATTCTCTTCCAGAAGTAGCCTAAGTTTGTATTCTATTTAATTTAAATTTTTGAAAATTTCATACATGAATATTGTATTTACATGATTTCCTCCAGCTCCTCCTGTGCCTCCAATTCACTCCCAAATTCATTAGCCCTTCTTCTTTAGTTATTACTACTATACACATTACATTTGGTGTTATTCAAATATTTGTTTGTTTAGGGCTGAATTCTTTGGATCAGATAAGTAGTCAGAGAAGTTATATCTGGAAAGGTCTGATTCTCCTATTTTCAGCAAATATTAGTTACTTGCTGTGTGTTGTGGGACCTTGTGAGAGTCTCCCTCATCCATGGTGTTTTCACAATGCAGATCTTAATTCGTTAGTAACTTTTTATCTTTAATGAGCACGGAACCATTGTCATATGTAGACAATACCTCACAACAGACATTCTGGTCCTCTGTCTCTTAGACTCCTTCTGTCTCCTAAATGACAATGTTCCCTGAACCTCAAGTGCAGGAGCTGTGATGTATGAATTGATGCTCAACACATCACAACCAGTTGTTCTCTGTATTTCGACTGGTTGTCGTTTTTATGTAACAGTCCCCATCTGCTGCAAAAAGAAAGTTCTTTGGTGAGATGTGAAAGCTTTGCTTTCTGTGCGCATAGAATGAGTAGTTAGAATACAGTTAGAAATGTGGTAATAATAGGCTCTCCTCTAGGGTCTATGAGTTCACGTAAGGTTGTATTTGATAGTTAACGACTGATGGTTGTAAGGTTACCTTGACTTTAAAAACTACGCTTTAATGGATTTTCTCAGCTATACTTAATGGAAGAATTCAAATACATATGGTATTAAAAATATCTTTTTTTCTTTCCTAAACAACAAGAAGTCCAGAGACAGACAGCTGGCATCCATGGTTTAGTGTTTCCAAATGTTAATTCCAAGTCTCTAATTCTTTTGGCTTTTATTCTCTCATGTTCACTAGATTATTGCTGCAAATCCAGGCATCATTATCATTGAGATATGCAAAGAAAGAAAAAAGGCATAATGAATGCCACTTTCAACAGCAGTTTTATTAATATTTAAAAAAAAAAAAACTTTCCCAGGTAGCCCCTTCTCTAATCATATCTATTCACATTCCATGAGCCAAAAATGTGATTTGTGACTGCCTGTACAAGGAAAGACAGCTGGAAAACACATAGCTAAAGAAAAGAGACTGAAAATAAATGCTGAGGTTGTCAACCAAGAAAACCTGCACCAATCACTATTGTAATATTCAAAATATTTGATTATACAGAAAGTTCTACCAATAATAGAACTATGGTTAAAAAAAGAAAAACAAATATTATAAAGCTTCAAATTTCTTCAGAAAAAAATATTATACTGGTCATTATTCTTATTGAATAATAAATTTTAAAATGTTTTTATTTTTATTTCATAGTAATAAAGGCTTCCTACCATCCTGCCAGAGGTACTTTTCAAGTCTCCTGCATCTCTGGGTGCCCAAAAGTCCTGCGCCTGGAACTTCATGCCCCAGTCTGGGCTGTCAGCTCTTTATTACATAAAAAGCCACATTCTATTTTGAATCAATAAGCAGCAAGACAATGCCCAATCCATCTTTTATGAGTTGTCCGTTGGCAGATGAAGAAGGGCAAGCATTTACAAATAGCAAACCTGTAACGGGCCATAGAAATTATAGTACCAAATCCTGCCAGGACTTAGCTCTCTGCTGGCACAGAATTAACAATTGAAAACAGAGGGACAGACTTTCTCAATGTGAGGGAAGGTCATCCAAATACAAAAGCCTGAAAAATAGGTGCTGCCTCTCACCCCATTTTGCAGATGAGGAAGTATTGTTTCACTTGTTGCAAATTAACTTGACTGTCAATGCCAACAAGAAAAAAATACTAGTTTGAATCAATGATTCAAATAATTTTACTTGAACTCTTACTAACTTTTTAAAAAATATTGGCAGGAAAAACCAAAGAGGAAGAAAAGGTAAATAATTTTGCAGTGAATACTATTTATGTACTGGGCTTTAAAGTTGGGTTTAGTTTTAGTTGGCAGTAATGGTTTGAAAACAAAGAAAACTGAGAAGAATAACTGTTATAATCAACATAATAAAAATGCAGACACGAATAAGCTTAGACAAAAGTGATATATCTATTTTATTCTTCATTAGTAGAACAGTAGAGGGTAGTTTCTAAGCTAGTCACATGGACTCACTGACCCTGCAATCAAAGCGACTATCTTGGTTCTGCTTCATTCATAAGGGATCATCTTGGACAAAGTCTTTAATCTTCCTGAGCCTCGCGTGAAGATAAAAGTCCTATAATAGTGTTGCATGAAACATGCCATAAAACTACAAATGCTCAAATGAACATTAATTGAAGCTGGGTGTAAGAAAAAAAATAGGTCTTGACCCTGTTGCAAAGAAATACAAATTGAGGCAGAAGTTTTGTCAGTGGAGACCTCTGAAAAGGAGTGATCAGAACTCTGTCGAAAGCTCATTGTGCAAGAAGATATAAGACAGATTGTATTCTGAGAGGAATTGAGTTTAAAATGTTTTAAAATCTGGTTTAATAATAATGAGGAAGCCAAGTGTAGTGGTTCATACCTGAAGCCTCAGAATTCAGAAAGCAGAATTTGCGAGCAGTGAGGGCTAAACGCTAAACCCCATACTACCATTAAGTAGAACAGTGAGGTCTTCTAAAAAGGATGGTGCACCAACTTTAATATTTTGGAGACTAGACCACCCTATGTTGCCCAGGATGGCCTCCTATTCAGTGATCTTTCTGTCTCAGCATCCCACATACCTGAGTCTATAGGTATAAACCACTGTGTTTGGCTAACCAGTTCTTAAACTGTAGAAGGAGGATATTGGGCTACATGTTTTTCAATCCCTTGAAACTCTATGTTGCTCTACCTAGTCTTATAAAACAATCAAAAAGTGCCTGTTTTGCAGCTTTAATACATACATACATCCATGTATTTATTCTTGAGACAGGGTCTCATGTAGTCCTGGCTAGACTGAAATTTTATGTAGCAAGTATGATCTTGACCCAGTCATCCTCCTGCCTCTGCCTCCCAAGAGATTACACCCCTACATCCTAGGTGGTCTTCTAGTACAGGGAGAGGGACCCCCAACACACCCACAAAACTTCAACCCCAAGTTTACCCTGCCTACAAGATGTACAGAGCTAAAGATAGAGCAGATAGGACAGAAATTGAGGGAATACCCAACCAATTCATGGTCCAACCAAAGACTCATCCTATGGGAGAGTGCCAACCCGACACTATGAATGATATTCTGTTAAGCTTGCTGACAGGAGCCTGTCAGATTTGTCCTCTGAGAGACTTTACCCAGCATAGTCTTAAAACAGATATTGAGACTCAGAGCCAAGCATTGGGCGATACATAAGGAGTCTTGTGGAAAAGTGGGAGGAAAGAGAAAAAGACCTAAAGATGACAGGAACTTCACAAGAAGACAAACAGAGCCAACTAACCAGAGAGGCTTACAGAGACTGAAGCATCAACCAATGATCCTGTATGAACTGGACCTACACCCCCTACAAAGATGTAGCAAATGGGCAGCTTAAGCTTCATGTGGGTCATCTAGTAAGGGAAATGGGGGCTGCATTGGAAAGAGACTCACTTGCTAGATTTTTTTTTATCACTTCCCCCTGGAAGGACTGTCTTTCCAAGCCACATGGAAAGAGGACATACTCAGTTTTGATGCAACTTGATGAGCTGAGGTGGATGGGAAAGGGCGTTCCCCTTTCTTGATAAATGGGAGAAGGGAAAGGGAAGAGGAGAGGATGGTAGAACTGGGAAGGGGAGAGGAATGTGGTAAAGTAAATAAAAAATATTTGTTAAAAAAAAGAGCTAAAAATAATGGTGGGAAGCAAATGAGAAAGACATGAAATATTAACATAACTACACACACACACACAAATGAATGAATGAATAAGTAAGCAAACAAATAGGCAAAGAAATTTTATTTTTAGAAGTTGAAAACAGTGAAGAAAAAGACTTCCTGCTAGAGCCTCCTTAAATAAATGCAGCTGATTTTTATCCCTCAAAGACCCAGGTCGGACTTCTCAATTAGAAACTGCAAGATGTAAAACATATATTATTTGACCCAAATCTAGGTAAATTTGTCATAGCAACAGAAGAACCAATACATGATGAATCAGGAATATTTATTTGGAGTTGGCGCAAGCCTTCCTAATAGTTGCCTATAACAGAAACCTGACCACTCCTGGTGAGAAAGCAGGAGTGGACCTTCAGAATAAGGGCAGAGATCTTATTCCTGAACTAGCTCATTGGAAAATAAAAAACAGTTCACATTATTTATTACATAGAATCTTTATCCTACAAGAATGAAGTTATCACAAGATAGCCCAGATTGTTTCGGGGGTTCTTTTTGAGTCCTACTTAATTCACCAGCCATCAACCATTATATTGAATTCCATGCCCCATGTAAAGAGAGGAAGTTGACCAAATTTAGGAATTCAAGCTAAGCACTGGAAGAATAAAAGCACTTCATACCCTTCCTCTTCAGGAATATGAGATATAACTTCAGGAAGCTAGTTTTCCCAGCACCTCTTGAGATTCACCACAAGGCTGTATGGTTGATTTTCCAGTGTTGGTCCAGGGTACCAAAAAATGGAGGACTGTTGATGTCATCATCTAAGCATATGGGCCCCCCAATCCCATTGTATTGCTCCATAGTATTTACATATGATGTGCCACTTCCCCTCCAAAGTGCTCTATTCAGTGCCAGCAGGCATCAGTGTGCAAAAGATTTGCATATAGGGCAGGTATTTTTCTTTCTTATACCTCAGGTATTTTATTCTCTGCAACACCACCACAAGGCTACTCAGGAGATAGTTTGTGTGTGTGTGTGTGTGTGTGTGTGTGTGTGTGTGTGTGTGTAACATACATTTTAAATGTCTAATTTATGCTTGTCTAAGCAAAAACTTATTAAGCATAAAATAATTAAGCATGTCCAATACATGTTTGTCAAGCTAATTACCAAAAGCACAAAAATGAATGAATTCATAAAAATACATTTAACAACAAATCTTAGTTCCTTGCTTTACTTTTCTTATCTCCAACAGAATATCACATTTTAAAGCAACACGGAATAAACTGCTATCCTGTTTTAGCTGCTCTACTTACCACATCTTCATCCCTCACATTGCCTCTGCTACATGCAAAGAATGTCTGTGTTCCTTGGACAAACACACATAACCTCCCTGACTTAAGATGGCATAACTTACCATTTTTAAACCTAAGATGATGAAGAACGATGTACATTAACTAAAGACTGTACTTCAAGAGACTCATTATTGGAAAGTATTGAATGTACAAAGCAAAACGTTTTGCTATGGTGTTTGTACAGATACACCTGATGTCCTCTGTTCACAAAGAAACCATACTTTGAATGTTGACCTTTTATCATCTCTAATGTTACATTATATAATAATACTGTCTTGTTTGTTTTCCTGATGTCTATTCTGAGCTATATACTGCTCACATCTTAGATGTAAAGAGTAAAGATTTGTTTTGTACACTTAAAGGGGGGGAATTAATAAATACAATAACTTTGTATACAAGTATCATTTTCAGGCATAATCCAGACTATTAAATAATGTTTGAATGAACACTGTGGAGATGCTTAGACTCATTTTTTAAAGGCCTCTATCATCTTCATACAAATAAATTTAAGGTCATTTTCTTGTGTTTCATCTATGTTAGGATGTCTGGGCCTTATTATTGTAGGAGAGTGAGGTGCTTAGACTCATTTTAATATTAAAAATTCACAGTCTTATAGTAAAGTGGAGTGAATTTTTGGTGTCCTTCTAACGCTAAAGGGCACACATTTCCTTCCACAACATTCCCCATAATTTTTTTTTTATTTCGATGCTTGGTTCTGGGTCTCACACAAATTAGAAAGTATATCCCAGAGTATATAAACAATCAGGGAAAGAATTCCAAATCAGCGTTCTTATCTTCATAGGCAATGCATAGCCCTAGTTAACAACACAACTCTCATTGGAATATAGAAAGCTATAATACACAGTCTCTCAAATTCTGTGAGTGAATTAACTTTATGGCACCAACCCAATTATGAGTGTTCAGTTAGCCGCTTCCCTTTTTTCTGAAATCAAGACATCAGTGGCAGGAAGCAGTCTCCAGTATGGAGGAAACACATAAAAGATGCTGAAAAGCGTCACCACTCTCTCTCCCTGAAATGGATCATAGCCCCACTGAAAGAAGAACCTCTTTATGAGTGACGAATTTCACTCCTCTCTGGGATATGTTAACACTTCCTGCAGATAGCTGGGACATCAACAGCATGAGTACGAGGGCACGAAGAGTTGCCTTGAATTGACACACATAAGATATGCTAAACCTGACAGCTTTTATGCACCCAATTCCATGCTGCAGCCACCTTGTGGGGGCTATAGTTCTGAGTGTGGAACATCTGGAGCTGCACTTTAATTGATGTTTGTAATAGTTGCACAGCTGTCTGAAACCGTTCTAGCCATGTTAATCACGGCTGCAATGATGCTCATTGCAAAGTCTCTCCAGAAAGGCCTATTCGTGAGGATCGGTGATTATTGATTCAGGAAGTCACACAGTTCATTGACTGGCTTAGTGTCATACACAAATCAAAAGCAGAATAAAAGAATGAAGTAGCTAAAATAACCCCATTCATCAGTCTGGGCATGTTTGACATCAGAATTATTGACCTATTGTTACCGTACTTGTATAATCACCCTGGTACAAAGAGGAGCCAATTGCAATATTGTGAGAAACCAGTTAAGCATGGAGGTATGGGAGAAAGAACTGTGTAGCCTTTAAAATGGTGTCTACTGGACTCTCCCTCCCCATCAAAATAAGCATAGTTGGTAATACAAGAGAAAAACAATAGTATATATATATATATATATATATATATATATATATATATATAAAATATATTATATATAATATATTATATATTATATATTATATATATAACAGATTCCCCATGTTCTGCTCTAGATGGAGAAATATTTTCATCCCCTATGTTCAGAGAGTATTGACTGAAAAAGCTTTAAGCACAGACAAGGTATGTTGCAATGACTGCTCTGCCACCATGATTTGGAGACTGTGGGAAAACCATTTTGCTATCATAAACCTCTTAGGTTTCTCATCAGTAAAGAAAACATTGGACAAGACTGATTTGTTTTTAACTCTGTTGCATCTCTTATATTTTTATGAAAACCTAGAATGTGATTATTTACTCTGGAAAGATATACATTTCTAGATAACAGGGCTCCACAAACGGAGGATAGGGGAAGGAATTTACAAAAACAGTCCTAGAGAACACCTGCTTTGGGTTGGAGTAGGTGCCAAGAGGTCACTGATAAGGAAGTTCCTTCCAGACAAACTATTAAGGAAAGAATGGAGGAAAACGATGATGCTGATAATGTGAAACGCACTGGAGTCACAGAAGAAATAGATAGATAGATAGATAGATAGATAGATAGATAGATAGATAGATAGATAGATA
>NW_026595981.1:15620035-15788893 GCF_907164565.1 Psammomys obesus | reverse complement strand
ATAGATAGATAGATAGATAGATAGATAGATAGATAGATAGATAGATAAAACAGCAAATGCCATCAAAAAACAACATACAGGGAAAAACCAGTAATATAAGAAATTTTATCCTATATTAAATCTCACTCAGGAGAGGAAATAGAATGGACAACTAACCAGCAGAAGTGGTTGAAGAGAGGGAGCAGACAGGAAATGGAGTACAGAAAGAAATGAGGGTGGTGATCAGACTGGGGGAGATTGTGGAAGTGGGAACAGAGGGCCTGAAGAAAGAAGAGAAACTGGGGGCAGGAACAGCTCTGTGACAAGCTGGAGACATAAGGCAGGGTAGGCTTCTGAGAGGATCTGGAGGTGACGCTAGCTGAGACTCCTAGTAGCGGGGGTCATAGAGACTGAAGAGGGCATCCTCTCACTAGAGAGGACTCCCAGTAGAGGAAGGGAGACAGCAAGCTACCCACAAAATCTTCCACCCAAAATTCACACTGCCTACAAGATGTGCAAGGATAAAGATAGAGCAGAGGTTGAGGGAATGTCCAACCAATGAATGCCTGGCCCAACTTGAGACCCACCCTATAGGAGAGAACCAGCTTCTGACACTATTAACGATACTCTGCTATGCTGTGGACAGGGGCCTAGCATAGCTGTCCTGTGAGAGGCTGCATCCAGCAGCAGGTTGAAACAGATGCTGAGACTCAACAGCCAAATGTTGGCCAAAGTGTAGAGAGTCTTGTGAGAAAGTGTATGTATGGCAGGGGGTAGGGGGCTGGGTAAGTGACAGGAGCTGCACAGAAGACCAACAATGCCAAAGAACCAGGGTCCAGATGGGCTTGTGGAGGCTAAAGCACCAACCACTGGACCTAGACCCGCTATACAGATGTAGCCAATGGGTAGCTGGGGTTTCATGTGTGTCTCTTAGTAAGGGAAGTGGGGGCTGTCTCTGGCATGGACTATATTTCCTGCCTTTTGATCACTTCCTCCCTGGCAGTTCTGTCTAGCCAGACCACAGGGGAAGATGACACATTCAGTTCTGATGCTACTGAGTTCTGATGAGCTCGGGTGAGGAGGGGGCTCCCCTTTTCTGAAGATTATGGGAGGGGAGATAGAAGAAGAAGAGGGAGGGAGGGAGGGCGGGAGGGAGGGCAGAAACAGGAGGAGAGGAGGAAAGGAGGGTGGAGCTACAATCGGTTAGGGATGTAAAGTGAATAAACAAATTAATTAATTTTGTAAAAATAATAAAAATTTTATCTGAGACAGAAAACTTGACTGTGGCATGTTTTACATGAAAACAGTAACAGAAAAATAGTAAAAGTAATATAACCACTGAGTTTGGTACAAACTACTGCACAAGTACACACTCCCACAAAGACACTCACACACACCTGCACACTCATATGCACACACACATTCACAGGAGACACCACACATATCACAGACACACACGTAATTCTGAATGCCATAAACACAGCAGCAAAATAACAAAGAAAATCGGAGAGTGGAAGTGAGCACAGGAGCTAAGAGTCTGCCTGTCAACAAACACAGTGTCATCTCTGGATATCATATTCATAGCTCCTGAAACTTACAGAAGCTTGCCATATAAGAGCATTATTAAGATGTAAATGAATAAACAACGTTATTTTTTAAATACTTGAACAATCATTTTCAGGGCTTAGAGTTGTGGAATACAGGTGGAGAGGGGCAGGAAGATAGGTTTGCTCTAAACCTTCAAAAATAACTTGACTTTTAAATGTTCCATCTTTTTTTATGAGCGTAATGTTTGTGCATGACTTGTATGCACAAACGTTCATACATGTAGAGGCACGCTGTACATGTGTGTGCTTGCATGGAGAAGTCTGAGGCTGATGCAGGGAATCTTCCTTGGTGGCTCTTATACACGGAGCCCCTAGCAAATCCAACGCTCATAGATATGGCTGGGCTAATCTAGCTACCCAGTTTGCTCCATGGTCTCATTCCCCTGTCTCAGCTTCCTGAAGCTGAAATCACAAGTGAGCCACCCCGATCACTCAGCTTTCATGTGGGCTCCAGGGATCCAAACTCCCTTGGGGGCTCTTGCTTGTATAACAAGCACTTATAAAACTGAGTCACCTCCCCAACCCCTAATTTCACATTTTGGCAATGTCTCCAACTTGCTCTGAAAATAATAATAATAATAATAATAATAATAATAATAATAATAATAATAATAAAGTTTAACATGACAGCGTGACAGCAAATAAAGCTTTCCTCCCGACTTCAGTAATGAGTACAAATTTGAGACAGAAAGGACTAAGGATCCGGTTGGCAATTTGACATGTCTGAGAGTAAATCTACAGCAGCATTAAGTTTCTGCTATTTTCATTTTTTCATGAAAAAAATCACATCCCCTCCTGTTTGCCATCGTTTGGTTTGCATTGTTGGACTTTGTCATTCTGTCACACATTTTATGACCATTGAAATTCATTCTATATTAAAAAAAAAAACACCCAAAGTATCTTATTTCTAATTTATAAAATTACCCGATAGACTGTTCAGTGTTCAAGAGGGTTCCCCAATAATAGGAACATGGACTGTCTTTGACATGAACTCATGGGCTGGCTCTTTGATCACCTCCACCTGAGGGGGCAGCAGCCTTATCAGTCCACAGAGGAGGACAAAGAAGCCAGTCCTGATGAGACCTGATACACTAGGAGCAGATGGAAGGGGAGGAGGACCTCCCCTATCTTTGGACTGGGGGAGGGGCATAGGAGAAGAAGAGGGAGGGAGGGTGGGATTAGGAGGGACTGGGGGAGGGGGCTATAGCTGGGATACAAAGTGAATAAACCATTATTAGTAAAAAATAAAATAAAATATTTAACTGCTTTCATTTGACACTTCTGGTAATATTGGTATTCCTTGTTTCGGGGGATGGATGAGTCTAGAGTTGAGCTCCCGGCTTTATCTGTCCCACACAAGTTCTCTCCCATGTCCTGTACTCTTAACTCAGGCAGTGGTACTGTGTCATAATGTATTACCCAAAGCTTTCTCTGTATGCGTGTGTTCACATGGCCTGCCCTCACATGCAAGAGTACCCTCCTGTGCACGAGCATTCACATAGGGGCACATGAAGATGAGAAGGAGCTTCCACTTGCTTTTCCCTCTCCAGTTCTGAGATTATAAGCCACAGTCCTTGGCCTCTATTTCTCATTTTACTATTTCTGTGTTCTGTGGACTGAACTCAGGTGGTCAAGTTTGCTCTAGGAGTTTACGAGTTGCTCTATGAGTCACGCCTTGGTTGGCGTATTCCTCATGCATATATAAATTCAGCACATTTACTGAGCGCAAAGAGCTTCACCCTTCCTGGGGGAGACCAACAGAGAAGTGTGTGTGTGTTTAGTATCTTTTCTGCTTGTGGGCATCCAGCTTTGAGAGAAAGACAGCAAAAGCCAGGCAGAGTCTCAAGTTTATATCTTGGAATGTCACTGTTGGTGGAGTGAAGATGCTTTAGCTTAAATTGAATACTGAGTTAATAACTCCTTCTTAAGAGTATGATTTATTACTCTCATTTCCATTAAGTAAGATACAATTGCTCGAGGCAGCCGAGTCTCTTCTGCTCTCCTCATCCCACATCCCTCCATTATCCACAAGCATGAGGCTGCCAGGTGATTTCGGTTCGGTAAAATAAAATTATCAGAAGTGTGAACTTAAAAGTTCTCAAGGATCTCACACTGTTAGTTTTATTTCAGCCCCATGTGACTCAGCCATGTTCGTGTCTTGAGCTCTAACCTTCCCCTCTCCTTTCCTCTCATCTCCCAGGACAGATGAGAGATTTGTGACAGTGTCACCACTCAGGAGAAAACAGGACTATCACTTGCCCTGAAATCCACATCTCTCCTAAAGAAGAGCATGCTTGTGCCTTGGAGTTGGACCTTGGTACCTCAGTTTCTCGCTCCATAACCTCACTTATCATTCACTCAACACGCCCAGTGAAAACATCTTTGTGTGCCCTTGTCTTCCCATGAGCTGCACATAGAGTATTCTGTATGTACAGGTGCTCAATAAATGTTTGTTGGACTGAAATGCCCACTCTAGCCTTCTTGTTGAACTTCCTCTGAGATGGAAACTACACCAATGTCTCCTTACATTTCCCATGTTTTATCATAATCCATTCTTACCACTTCTGGAAGACTGCAGCTTCTAAATGCCACATTCTCTAAACCAGAGCCATAAGGAAAATAAGTTGGAAAAAAGACCCTTTTTTTTTTTTAATTTCTTAGGTTCTCTAGGGATTATATGACAAGAGTCATACAGCATTAATTGTCAGAAACCCAATTGGATATCTGATTTCCTCTAGCAGCTTAGACACAAAACTACACCAGCAATGCAGCAATGCAAGGGTTTCCAGTAACTGATGGAAAGGACAGAACTCTTGTTACATAAAAGCAAGCTATTGGGATCTGCCTGAGAATTGGCATACAGGAAAATATGATATAGAATAAAAACCCAAAATTATTTTGCTAGAATACTGAAGGAAAAGGAAGTTGTGATGGCTACTCTTGTTTGCCAATTTGATTAAATCTGGAATTAATTGAAACCCAAAAATGGCTGGGTACACCTATGAGGGATTTTTGTTTATTTAAATCATCTGAAGTGAGAAGATGGACTTCTGATCTGGATCTTTGATGTGGGAAAACACACATTTAATCCAGATCTTTTGAAGTAGGAAAATCCACTTCTAATCTGGGCCACACCTTCTTCCAGAAGCCTATATAAAGGGAAGAAAGCCTTTCTCTCTTTGCCTGCTTGCCTCTCTTGCCTTCAGTAGCAAAGTCCTTCCCTTCACTGATATTAGCATCCAGTTCTTCAGGATTCTAATGTAAACTGATGACCAGTTGAGACATCCACGCTTGAGGACTGAAAAAGAACTGGATTCTTGGACCTTCCATTCATAGGCAGTCATTGTTGGTTTGGTTGAACCATAGCCTATAAGTCATTCTAATATATCTGTTTAGTAGATATATTATATATAACATGTAATATAGATTTATTATATACTCTAATATATATATATATATATATATATATTTGAGAGGGAGGGAAGAAGGAGAGTCAGAAACCTGACAGATACAGAAGTGTTTGTTTTTATAATTAGACAGATAAAAGAAAATAGCAATATCTCAAAGTCCTTATAATGTGAAAGCCAATATATGTGGACCAGATATAAGAACATATCATAGGAACATATTATTTTCTGTTCAGATAAGTATTTGTCCATCCATTCATCTATTCATTCAACAAATATGTACTGAATGCTAACTACAGAGTATATGGTAGTTGCTGAATTTTCCAATGTGTGATCAACTTGTAAGATAGGAGAACACATACAGAGAAACCCTGCAAAGGAAAAGATATTCAATCTTCTATTGAGTCCCCAGAGTAAAATTTAATTAACTGAAACTGAGACAGCGTCATATGCTATTTTTAGAAATGGCTGATTCTTCTTTGCAGCTTCATTAACGTATAAGTAGAATAGCAAACAGAATATATTTAAAGAGTACAATGTGAGAAGTTTTGACACATGTCTTCCTCTGTAAAACTCACACTGCAATCAAGATAATGAGTGCATTCCTCACCTCCAAAGTTTCCTTGTACCCTTTTATAATCCTTCGTTCTGCATCTCCCAGGTTTCCTACACAGGAAGTAATTGATCTACATTCTACCACAATAAATTACAGTGCATTTTCAAGAATTTAACAAAAAAGAACCAAAGCCTAACCACAATATATCATCTCTTTTTTTTTCATTCAAAAAATTACTTTAAGCAGAATCCATGTTCTTGCGTTTACCAACCATCCATCCTATTTTTTCATTACTGAGAAGGGTTTTACAATACAGATACATGACAGTTTGTTTCTACATTAAACGTTTGATGAGCATTTATGTTCCTTCTAGGTTAGGAATATTAAAAATGCAGATTCTATAAACATTCATGTACAACTCTTTTAATGGACATGTGATTTCATTTCCCTTGACATTTACCTAGGAATATAAAGGCTTTTATGATAGTGGATGAATATTTAATTTTAAAATAAATTTCCAGATGGATTTTGAAAGTGGCTGTACTATTTCACAACCCCATTATCAATGTCTCAGAGCTTCATTCGCTCTAATTTTAGCCAGATCTTGTATGATCAGTATTGATAAATATGGCCATCTGGATTAATATATAGAAATGTGACATTTGGGTTTAAATTGTACTCTTCTGCTGGCTAAATGCATTGATACTATCCATTGACTTTTACTTGTAATCTCTATGAGGCACATGTGTGCAATGGGTGTCTGCTCAAATAATTTCTACTTATTTTAATTGAGTTATTGTCTATTTGTTGACCTTTTCCTGTTCTGATGTACACAGAAATGTAAGTTCTTGACTGATAATTTCTTCCAAAGGTGTGTGATACTTCTGCTGACTTGTTTTTAATTGATTAATTATTTATTTCTATTTATTCACTTTGTATCCTGACTGTGGCCTCTCCCTCTTCTCCTCCTAGGCCCCTCCCCTAGTCCATTGATAGAAGAGGTCCTCCTTTGACCTAAGCCTATCAGGGCTTATCAGGACTGGCTGCATTCTCTTCCTCTGTGGCCTGACAAGTCTGCCCAACTCCATTCCCCCCAGAGGAAATGATCAAAAAGCCATCCACTGAGTCTATGTCAAAGACAGCCCCTGTTCCGCTTACTAGGGAACCCACTTGGAGACTGGGCTGTCTATGGGCTACATCTGAGCAGGAGGTCTTGGTGCTCTCCATGCATGGTCCTTGGTTGGAGCATCTGTCTCTGAAGGGCCCACTGGGCCCAGATTTTTTGGCTCTGTTTGTCTCCTTGTGGAGCTCCCATTCCCTCCAGGTCTTTCTACCTCCCTCTTATTCCATAGGATTCCCTGCACTCTACCCAAAGTTTGAGTCTCAGCATCTGCTTCAATACCTTGCTGCATAGATTCATTCAGAAGCCATCTGTGGTAGGCTCCTGTCCTGTTCCTTGTCTTCTCCTTCTTCCAATGTATATATCGTTTGCCCTTCTGAATGAGAATTGAACATCTTCCCTAGAATCCTCCTTAGTGTTTAGCTTCTTTAGGAATATAGATTTTAGTATGTTTATTCTATGTTATATGGCCAATATCCACTTATAAGTGAATATATACCATGAATGTCTTTCTGTTTCTGGGTTGTCTCACTCAACATGATCTTTTCTAGTTCCATCCATTTGCCTGCAAATTTCATGTTTTTGTTTGTTTGTTTGTTTGTTTTTAATTGCTGAGCAGTATTCCATTGTGTAAATGTACCACAATTTCTGTATTCATTCTTTGGTTGAAGGACATCTAGGTTGTTTCTAGATTCTGGCTATTACGAATAAAGGTGCTATGAACATAGTTGAGCAAATGTCTTTGTTGAATGATTGAGCATCTTTTGGATAAATGCCCAAGAGTGGTATAGCTGAATCTTGAGTAGTACTATTCTTAATTTTCTGGGAAAGGGCCAGTTGACCTCCATAATGCTTTACATCTTAAATGTGTAGGTCACATCCTTTTGATAATCATATGTGCCCATAAGCATTCAATATTTTCTATACTATTGAATGTTTCATAAGACCTGAATATCTGTTTATAAAATGAATGGGAGAGATTTCATAGATCGCAATATTTTAGAGATTCTGTAACATTGATCTTTGATCTTTTTTTTTTCCTAATCTGCCGGCATATTGTTGTTTTTCTTGCCTTACTGGCTTGTGTAGAGCTGCTATTACCATGTTAAACATAAGTGAGAAGATTGGGAGTCCTTGCTTTATTTCTAATGTAATAATTTAGTCTTCTAATATCTTATGGATGATGTCACCTCTATTTAATCATCACCACATTGAAGAAATTTGTTTACTCATTTTTAAAAATATTTTATTCAGAATCACTGTTAAATATTATGAAATGTTTACTATTTTTTGAATTGAGACTGTGGATTTCTGATTATTTTTTAAATGCTACCTGGTTCCTGGGAAAGAAAACACTTGGTCATAAAGTATTATCCTTTAGTTATATTGTTGGGTTATGTTTTCAAAATTCTTTATCCTTTCTCTATTACATTCTTTTTTGTATAATTCTATTGTCTGTATGACTGCAAGGTTGGGTTCACGAAATTGGTTATAAATACTCACTTTTTTTCCCATTTTGTATGGAGTTGGGATTAAATCTTTCTCAAATGTTTGGGAGAATTCTCTACCAAAAATCTCAGCATTTGGAAATTTTACCTTGAATACTAAATTTAAGTCAAACCATTAGCATTTTTTATTAGTCTCCAAGAATTTGTGTTTTTCAAGGAACTCTCCTATTCCATGTAAGTTCTCAAAATTTTAAGACAAAAAGTTGTCATATTAGCCTCGGCTAATTTGGGCCTGTGGTAAAATAAAACCACCCATTCATGATATGTGATTGCTTCTGTTTCCTTTCATTTTTTTTTCTTGATCTAACTATGTGTTTACATATTCCATTTCTTCTGCTGATGCTGCTTATTATTATTATTATTTATAATTTATTCACTTTGTATCCCAGTTATAGCCCTCTCCCTCATCTCCTCCTGGTCCCACCCTCCTTCCTGCTTCCTCCCCTGTCCCTCTTCTCTAGTCCACTGCTAGGGGAAGTCTGACCCTAGCCTATCAGGACCTGGATTCTCTTCCTCTGTGGGTTGGCTAGGTTGCCCTGTCAGGGAGAAGTGATCAAGGAGCAGGCAACCAATTTCATGTCAGAGACTGTCTTTTCTCCCCTTACTAGGGAATCCATATAGAGACTGAGCTGTCTATGGTCTACACCTGAGCAGGGTGGTCTAGTTGCTCTCTATGCATGGTCTTTGGTTGATGCCTGGGTCTCTGCAGTACACCCTGGGCCCTGATTTTTGTTTGCTTGTTTGTTTGTTGTCTCCTAGTGTGGCTCCTGTCCCCACTTGGTCCTTTTATATCCCCGTTCTTCCATAAGATTCCCAGTGCTCTGTCTAAAGTTTGGCTGTGAGTCTGTCTCTGCATCTGCTTTGATCCCATGCTGGGTGGAGTCATTTAGGGGATATCTGTGGTAAACTCCAGTCCTATTTCTTCTTTTCCACTCCTTCTCATGCCTATCATGTTTTCAAAATGAGAATTAAGCATCTTCCCTAGGATCCTTCTTGTCCTTTGCTTCTTTACGTCTGTAGATGTTAGTATGTTTATCCTATATAGTATGTCTAATATCCACTTATAAGTGAGTATATACCATGAATATCACTCTGCTTCTGGGATACCTCACTCAGCATGATCTCTAATTCCATCCATTTGCCTACACATTTCATAATTTACTTGTTTTAATAACTGAGTAGTATTCTAAGTGTGTAAATACACCATAATTTCTGTATCCACTTGTTGGTTGAGGGACATCTAGGCTGTTTCCAGATTCTGGCTATTACAAATAAAGCCACTGTGAACATAGTTGAACAAATATCCTTATTGTATGGTTGATCATCTTTTGGATATATCCCCAGGGGTGGTATAGCTGGGTTTTGAGGTAGCACTATTCCCACTTTTCTGAAAATAAACCGACACTCCTACAGACACCTGATTTTTTGACAAAGAAGCCAAGACCATACAATGGAAAAAAAAAACCCAGCATCTTCAATAAACAGTGCTTGTGCTTGTCTAACTGCATATCTCCATGTAGAAAAACAGAATTCTCTGTAGAGGAATATCGAATGGCAGAGAAGCACTTAAAGAAATGTTCAACCTCATTAGCCATTAGGGAAATGCAAATCAAAACAATCCTGAGATTTCACCTTACACCCATCAGAATGGCCAAGATCAAAAACTCAAGTGACAACACATGCTGGAGAGGTTGTGGAGAAAGGGGAACCCTTCTCTGCTGGTGGGAGTGTAAACTTGTACAACCATTCTGGAAATCAATCTGGCGCTTTCTCAGACAACTAGGAATAGTGCTTCCTCAAGATCCAGCCATACCACTCCTAGGCATATACCCAAAAGAGGCTCAAGTACACATAAGGACATTTGCTCAACCATGTTTGTAGCAGCTTTATTTGTAATAGCCAGAAGCTGGAAACAGCACAGATGCCCCTCAACTGAAGAATGGATGCAGAAACTGTGGTACATCTATACAATGGAGTATTACTCAGCAATGAAAAATAAGGAAATCATGAAATTTGCAGGTAAATGGTGGGACCTGGAAAGGATCATCCTGAGTGAGTTGTCCCAGAAGCAAAAAGACACACACGATATATACTCACTCATATAAACATACAACATAGAATAAACCCACTAAAATCTGTACATCTAAAATACTAAGCAAAAGAGAGGACCCTAACTAAAATGCTCAATCCCCGTCCTGAAAGGCAAAGAGGATGGACATCAGAAGAAGAAGAATACAGGAAACAATCTAGGAACCTGCTACAGAGGGCCTCTGAAAGCCAGAAGGAGAAAACAGGAAACAAACTAGGAACCTGCCACAGAGGGCCTCTGAGAGCCTCTGCCCTGCAGACTATCAAGGCAGATGCTGAGCCTGATGGCCAACTGTCGGGCAGAGTAAATGAAATTTTAGGTAAGAAGTGGGAAATAGTAAGAGCTGGAGAGAACAGGAACTCCACAAGGAGAGCAACAGAAGAAGAAAATTTGAACACAGGGAACTTCCCAGAGACTCATACTCCAATCAAGGACTATTCATGGAGATAACCTAGAACCCTGACAATGTAGCCACTTCTGATGAGAACTGATAGACTAAGATCAGAAAGAAGGAGAGGAGGACCTCCCCAATCAGTGGACATGGGGAGGGGCATGCATGCAGAAAGGAGGGGGGAGGGTGGGAACAGGAGGGGAGGAGGGAGGAGCTTATGGGGGGATACAAAATGAATAAAGTGTAATTAATAAAAGTTAAATAAAAATGAAAAATGCAAATAGATCCATACTTATCACTCTGCACAAAAGCAAAGTCCAAGTGGATCAAAGACCACAACATAAAAGCAGACATGCTAAATCTGTTTTTTACCTTCAAACTAATTTTATTTTCTACTTTTGTGACTGTTTTGATTTTTATTTTGGGGGTCCAAAAATCAAGAAAGGAGATGATCTTCAAGAACAAAAAGAAAACTCTGTGCATTAGTACATAAAATGTCCTGTTTCAGTGAGGTTGTTGAAATGCTTTCATTAACATTTTCAGACAGTACAATGAGGAACCATTTTAAAACTGTCTATAGTGATTAGGATAACAGGAATTAATTAGTATTTGGTATAGAAAATCTGAAGAGATATAAAAGCTGGCAAGAGAATTTATAAAGAACTAGATCTGATTCAAATAAAGGAGGGCCTGAACAAAGTATTGTTAATGAAGCTTCACATAAGAGCCAAGCATAGCAGAAAGCATACAATACCACTAGAAGTAATGTTGGGTGTTTGACTTTTAACTATTTCATATTAATTTGAATGTTCAAGCTACTGGATTACAATTTATCTTTACTGCAAGATTGAATGTTCAAATTATTTCTTATAATTCAAAACAAAGTTTTTTTGTTGTTTTTTTAGCATGGGAAATCTCAGTCACTTATTCTTCTCTAACTTCTCAAGGTTAATTGTTTAGTGTGACCAGAATTGGGCATGATATAAATCAAAATGTTTTGCAAAGAGCAGAAATTATATCTCAGATGTCAAATTTAAAAATGAGAAATAGACTTTTTTTTTTCTGTGCTGACAGCTTTTCTCACAACTAGAAAAATTTTCAGAAAAGCATTTGATGACAGTTGTCTTCTTGTGGCTCTTGTTCACTCTATGTCTCTTGGAGTCACCTTGATTTTCATCAAAACTATTTTCTTTCCACTCTTCATTACCATCCAGTTAACATCCACCTTCACCAAATGTCTGAAATGATAGATAAGGGAGAAAGGTCTCACAAGGCAGCAACAACCTCCTAAATTACTAGAACTGAGATCTGGGAGTTTAGTCTTCATCTGAATCTTTAGACCTATTAGTCTATTGAATCTTTAGTCTATTGGCCTGGGTGAAAATTATTAAACATTCATATCGAAACATCCTGCCTGATCAAACTTGAAGTTTTTGAAGTGTAAGGTTTCCATTTAAAAATTGTCTAATAGCAAGAATCACCAAAGTTGCAAAGGTCCTATACAGAGATAATAAATTTAAAATAGTCTAAAAAGCCCATTTTATAAGAAAAAAATATTCACAAAAAAGGATCCTATTGTGCTGGATTATTAAAATAGAAAAACTGAATCTGCACAGGTGAAGCACAGGCATTTAGGAAAAGGATGAATACAATTCCAAGGTAATAGCAAATCATTAAATTAGAATAATTTTATAGCTAACTATCCAGAAAGAGAGATATATTTTGCGATCACCCTGCAAAATACTCTCTGGTGTTAAATACCTGACAAGGTGAACATGCTGACAACGAAGAGGAATCCCATGTTAAATTCGATCTCTTGTATATATTGGAGAACAGGTATCATTTGATTTGGTTTATTTTTCTGTTATCTTGACTTCTTAGATAGAGGCCCACAGTTGAGTTTTGTGGATATAATTTTAAGTCTTACTGATTTAAAATATCTGGTAATTTAATAATTTTTCACTGAATGACTTAAGTCTGGGGACCTTCCCTATAAGACTGACTTGTGTTGATTTAATTTTTGAAGGATTTTTTTTTTCTTTGTGGGAGTGGGAAAAGTCTTAGACCAATGCATTCCTTGGCTCTACATATGGACAAAGAGGGTAACTACCTTCTTTCTACCTCTCTACTCTTGGAGGATGCATCTTTAAAGAAATTTGAGAAGAATAAATTGGTTGTAGAAGTGGTAAATGATTCGCAAGGATACACTGCTCAAATATATACACTTTTAAATTAATAACCATTATTTTTTTAAATGAGAGTCAGACATTGCTCTATCCAGATTGGAATAGTTTCTTCGGGGCTCTAACTATTGATTGTTCTCTTTTTTCCCTTAAGTGCAAACACCTACGACTGCCATTATCATCCAAGCATAACAAATGCTGCTCTTAACTATAACTCACAGCTATTGATTTTCCTCGATGTTAATAAAAGCACTACTGACCAGCAGAGTGTTAATTCTTCTAAAAATATATAAAATGAACATATGTCAAGGAACACAATATATTTAGTAATTACTAAGATTATATTAAAAGTGGTTTAAATGACAGCATTTAAAAGAGGCTTAAATGAAGGGCCTTGTTCCTTAATAAAGGGATGCTTACACATGATTGCCAAACAACACACAAAATTTGTCACAGCCTCAGGGTTAACCAACCATAACTTTTGTGTCGTACCTATTCTACTAGAAAAGAGACTACTTTTGTCTATACTAGATGTAAATCCATAAGATAATGTCTCGCCTTTCTAAACTGAAAGGTAGCCTCGTCAAGAAAAAGTCAATCAAAAGGGCAAGCCTGGATCTGCATTCAAAGAACATCCAGTAAGCTCTTGTGTCAATTCTAAGTTCACATAATATTTTGACAGTGCGTTGAACACAGCTGACATTTGCTAGGTATGTGTAGAATTGGATGAATGGATAGCAGGTGTATCTGGAGTTTTCGTGGCAAGTTGTGGGATATCATTGGTTAAAAAACTTTTCTGATTAAAGGCCACTCGAGCGACGTCAAGCAGGCTTCACTGGACAAATAGCAGATTGAGGAGGTCAGGGAACGCAGGCCAGATGTGTAACTGCTTTACTGAGCAAAGCTGAGAAAATAGTCCTGAGTAAAACACAAATATCGTTGCCCTTGTGATGTCTTAAAAACTTGAGAGGCACGAAGTTATTATTCAGCCTTGTGATTTTACGCTGTCATCCTAGCGTGTTGTGCTGTAGAAGATACTGATGCCTACAGAACCCTTAATAAGCTTCTCTTTAAGTCATTGTAAAAGATGACTTCTCAAAGTTCACACTGGCACATGGGTCGTCTCAAAAAGAAATGTGCTTCAATTTGTTTCCTGCACCACTGTGTGTCTTTCATCCATTTAGTGTAAGTTTTCAAGGTTGCACACAAAAAAAATCCCATTTATCCTCTCTATAAAGGAAAGCAAAGCATTGGATTTCTGAGAAAAATTACCACTTAAAACTTAATAAATCTGGGTAGAATCATATAGTCATAATAACGTATTCCCAATTTCCTTAAGCATACCATGAACTGGTGCCCTAATATAAACAATGGTGGGTCTCCTCTTAAGGATGCATCTTTGTCAAATTCTATGATGTTCAGCTACAATTTCTTTGTGCATTATAAATAAATTTAAAATCCATCAATATATTTGCAGGTATAATTTCTATCTGGTGAATATTTCATGTAAATTTAAATCGTTTAAAAGATTTAAATTTTTCTGAGGTTTTTCTTTAAAAAAAAAAGCATCTTTTAAGTTGATTCTTCCAGTGTTTAACATCTAAGGGCATTCAGTTCTTATTAACCAGAAACTTATTAACCTGATGGTCTTGCTAACTAGAAAGTTGAAAAGAGTATTGAAATTTGTTTTCAGTTTTCAAGTGTTTGATAACTGGGGAAAGCAATCCGGCAAATAATGATTGACAGCAGCACAACATGCTGTAGCAGTAAACGCCCCACCCCCACCCCAACCCATTGCTCAGATAGTTTCTTCCGCCTTTTACCTTTCTGTCCTGATCAGCCAGCGCTCTCTCCAGCGCACAAATAGCAAGCTAAATTCTCTCCTTCATCTTAATCCCTCTTCTCTCACCACCCATCTCTTCTCTCTCTCCTCTCTCATATCAGTTCTAATGTTGTTAAGAGACACCATGACCAAGGCACCAAGGAAACTCTTATAAAAGAAAGTATTTAATTGAAGGCTTGGGGAGAATTTTAGGGGGTTAGTGTATAAGTATCATGGCAGGAAGCAGAGAGGGAGAGGCAAAGCACTGAAATAGTAGCTGAGTAGCTAAAAGCATTATATCCTGATCAACAAGCAACTGGGGAGGGGGAGGAAGGGAGGGAGGGAAGGAGATAAGGTAAGGAGGTGGAGGGAGGGAGAGGGAGAGAGAGGTAACTGGGAATACCCTGGGTTCTTGAAATCACAAAGCCTGACCGGGGTGACATACTTTGTTAAAGTGACTCCTTTAACAAGTCTGTCTCTCCTAATCCTTCCCAAACATTTCCACAAAGCATCTGGCAGAGAGAGGACTACAGGGAGGGATGGAGGGAAGGAGGAAAGCAGGGAAGGAGGCAGGAAGATATGGAGGCTGGTGTGGGCTCTTGAAACCTCAAAGCCCACCCCTAGGGACATGCCTTCTCCAACAAGGCCATATCACCTCCAAAAAAAGCTTCCTAACATTTTCCAGACAGTTCTACCAAGAGGGAACCAAGCATTCAAACACGAATCTATGGTTGCCATTCTCAGCCACACACACACACACCCATCTTTCCCTCTTTCTTCTTCCTCTACCTCTCTTCTTCCCTCTGTGTGGGGTGTGTGTATGTGAGTGCGTGTTTATGCATGAACATGTGCAGTCCACGTGCATGAGCAACTGCATGCAATTGTGGAAGTTGGAGTTTACCGCAGATGTTGTTCCTCAGGAGCCATTCACCATGACTTTTTGTGACAGGTTTGCTCTCACTGACCTGGAGTTTATTGACTGGTCTGTGCTGATTCCTGTGCAGTCCCAGGGATCTCCCCATTTCCACCTTCTCAGTTGTGGAACTACAAAACCATTGCAACCTTCCTAACATCATACAGAACTGCTGAGGGTCAATTTGGGTCTCCACACTTGTACAGCACGTACTTCACCTGTCTACCCTATATCCTTAGCCTTTCAAGGCAATTCTTCATTGCCCCTCCTCCTGTGTTAGTGCCATGTGTTAGATGTATCTAAGTAATGGAGTTCAGATGTGTCCCTAGTAGATTCAGTGCAGTCTTGCCCTGTTGGCATAATTATTCATTGCTATCCATTGTTTCCTGTCTGTAGACTTATCCTCAGCCCCAAACAGAAGTCACCTTACTGTGGAAGTTATTTTTTTTTTTACCTCCAAAGACAACCTAGGAAATGACTGACATAAAGAGAGTGAAACTTTTCTACTTCCTCCCTTATGGAACCTACTGCTTGGGGGAGTTTAGGACTGCAGGGTTCCCCGTGGGCTCACAATGAAGTATTACCATACAGTTGAGGCCACCACAGAACAAAGAACACCACGCAATGTTCTTTGTTCTATTGTTGTTTTCACTCTGATTGCCAATGAGTTTGCTTTAAACATTGAACCACACAAGAATTCCTGCTTCAAGCTCTGCTTCTAAAAGAGATTCATGACGTACTTTGACCCACAGATGATTTTAATGGGCAGATACTGACAACTTGAAGGCTTGGATTCCTGTCTCTGTAACACGAACCACTTCACCTGCTGTGTAGACGAGGGAAGAATGCTTTATTGTGTCTGAACAGAGGCTGGATGGAAGTGGAGGGAATGGGATATTCACAGAATTCTTTCGCTTGGGAACTCTGGTGAAAAGAGGGTGTAAAATGAGGCAAAAATGGGGAGATATCCAAAATGCAATGGAAATAGAAACAAGGTATCTTAATTGTTCATCAAACAGATAACATAACCCACACTGGTAATTTGCTACCACCCTACCATTTCCTGTTTATAAGACAATACTCCATATCCCCTTATATGACGAAACCGAAAGAGACATCGTTTCTTGGATTTTGTGTCAAAATGTAAAAGTAAACCTAGTCCTTTTATAACACAAATTAAAAGATGTTGTAACAAGTAATTAGTTCATAAATCTTAAAATGTATGATTCATCAAAGTTTTGAGTTTCAACCACAGTCTTGGTTGAGCAAGATATAAACTTACTTGCAGGCTAGAAACTCATAAAGATACTAGCAAAACAAACAATGATATTTAAATGAAATTCAATGATAATGGCATTCCGTCAGTGTTCGTGTTTCCATTACATTGTAATTAGGTTAAATATGTTGGCATAATTAAAGGCAAAGAGGCATTGTAGGTCCACAAAAGGAAAAGATAAAGAAAATGTGACCAAGCACACGGGCAATCTGAGTGTCAGATATATAGGAATTCTTTTTTGTTGTTGTTGTTATTTTTTTTAATTTTATTTTTTTCTTATCAGTTACATTTTATTAACTCTGTATCCCAGCTGTATCCTGCTCCCTCATTCCCTCCCAATCCCACCCTCCCTCCCTCATCTCCACTGTGCCCCTTTCCAAGTCCACTGATGGGGGGGACCTCCTTCCCATTCATCTGATCCTGTTCTATCAGGTATCTTCAGGACTGGCTGCAAAGTTCTCCTCTGTGGCCTAACAGGACTGCTCCTCCCTTGGGGAGTGGGGAGGTCAAAGAGCCAGCCATTGAGTTCCTGTTAGAAACAGTCCCTGTTCCCCTTACTATGGGAAACCAATTGGTTACCAAGCTACACGGGCTACATCCAAGCAGAGGTTCTAGGTTATATCCATACATGGTCCTTGGTTGAATATCAGTCTCAGAAAAGACCCTGTGCCCAGATATATTTGGTCCCTGTGGAGCTCCTATCCTTTCCCCATCATACTAATGAAATCTATACACCTAAATAGATAATCAAGAGAGCGGACATGGGGTAAGATGATCAATCCTCTTCTAGAAAGACAGATGGGATGTGCATTGAACGTATGACAGGAGTCTACTGAAGGCATCTGAAAGACTCTAACTAGCAGTGTTTTCAAAGCAGATACAAAGACTCATGACCAAGCCTTTGGCAGAGTACAGGGAATCATATAGGAATTCTTGACACCCATTTTATAACTTTTATGAAAGTCTGAAACTATTTTATGACAAAACTTGCAAATATATATAAAAAGGTGAAATGATTGTAGACATGGATATGTGTGAGTGTGGGCATGGCATACGTGCCCCGGTGTGAGTGTGGACAATGCACATGCAGAGGAGCATATCCAGAGCCATCAACCTCTTGGGTTACTTACTGTAGGATAGCTTTTATTTGACTGTGGGATTTACACGAAAATGCTTTTCTGCTCCATATTTCTTATTTTTTAATTCTTTCAAAATTATTTTTATTTATTACAATTTATTCAATTTGTGTCCTGACTGTGGCCCCTTCCCTTCTCTCCTCCCAATCCCACCCTCCCTCTCTTTTCTCCTCCCATGCCCCTTCCCTAGTCCACTGATAGGGGAGGTCCTCCTCCCCTTCTATCTGACCCTAGTGTTTTAGGTCTCATCAGGACTGGCTGCATTGTCTGTGGCCTGGCAAGGCTGCACCCCCTATGAGGAGGTGATCAGAGAGCCAGCCACTGAGTTCATGCCACAGAAAGCCCCTGCTCCCCTTAAGGGACCCCACTAGGATACTGAGTGTATGGGCTACATCCGAGCCAGGGTCTCAGATGCCATAATTATATCATAAACTTCTTTCAAAATATCTGCACTGAAATTAGTTAGCATCTTGAAGACAGGGACAAAATATAAAAAATAAAAAAAAAGTGCAGTTTAAGCACATGGACACTCTACCCTGAGGCAAGTATGACACAATAGGCATCAGCCAAGAAAATAAACATAACACATTACCATGGCCATGGCAGCAGTCTCTAGTAGTTTTGCTGATCTGAGTAAAAGTTGAAGTAAGGTTTTTGCATTAAGCCCATAGATGCTTCATAAGTCACTCCTTCAGTTTTTCATGTGTCTGTCTTTACATCTTAATTTATCCGTTCATCAGCGTGTATTTGTTCACCATATAACATGTACTGGGTAGTAATTTTATTTACTCTTTTAATTTCTATTTTTATATTAATTACAGTTCATTTACTTTGTATCCCAGTTGTAGCCCCCTCCCTCATTCCCTCCCAATCCCATACTCCCTCCCGCATCCCCTCCCTGCCCCACTGATAAGGGCTCCTCCCCTGCCATCTGACCCTGGCTTATCAGGTCTCATCAGGACTGGCTGCATTGTCCTCCTCTGTAGCCTGGCAAGGCTGTTCTTCCCTCAGGGGGAGGGGGGTCAAAGAGCCAGCCACTGAGTTCATGTCAGAGACAGTCCCTATTCACCTTACTAGGGTACCCACTTGGATGCTGAGCTGCCATGGACTACATGTGAGCAGGGGTTCTAGGTTATATCCATGAATGGTCCTTAGTTGGAGAATCAGTCTCAGAAAAGACCCCTGTGCCCAGACTTATTTGGTCCTCGTGGAGGTCCTGTCCTCTCCAGGTCTTACTAACTCCCCTTCTTTCATATGATTCCCTGGAAGTAGGAGAAAACGTGAAACAGGATAGGAGCCTACCATAGAGGGCCTCTAGCAGTGTATCAAAGCAGATACTGAGACTCATAACCAAACCTTGGTCAGAGTGCTGGATATTAATTTTAAAGATCTGAAATAAACATTTACATTCTCCAACCCCACTGTAAGTGACTTTTTCCCTCTCTATTAACACTGGAGTACAGTGCCTCACCTGAGTTCACACACTTTGAACATCTTTAGAATGTCATCCTCTATTAGTTCATAAGAGCCCAGCTCTATCCCAGTGGTCCATGTCTAGAAGTGTTGGTTTAGGAGTCTGAAAAGAGATTTGGATGAAATAAGGTTGAGAGAAGATTTTAAGTATGCTTTTGTACTTCTTACCACTTTGTCTAACATGCTAATTTTAATAATATTAATAATTGGAGAAACTGTGTGTGCATGAATGCACTGAATTATCTTGGTAGAAAACAGTTTCATGCTAAATGTATACAATACAGCACAATATTTTAAATGTATAAGAAAATATATGTCATACACTAAGAAAATACAAAACAGTAAAACAATATGTTTATTTTTAGCTTCATAATATTGGAAGCTGCAGTTATCATTGCCATAGGTTCCCTTTAGGCAATTAAGGTGAAATTTAAAGTGAATTAAGGTTAAGAGTATTTGATAAATCAAGGAATAATTTTGTCTGTCTTATTGATTAAGTTATGATTATCACAGGTTAGTTGTAATTTATCCCTCTGCCTAAAAGGATATTGACCTGCAAACACTAAAGGTTTTTTATATTGCATATTTAATGTAGAAATCTGCTCTATTCCAATATATGTTAGTCTGTCTTCCTTAAACTGAAGTGTAACAAGGTCTTGTAGATGAATTAGAGCAATAAAGCAGGAATTTAGTTTAAAATGATGTAATTGCTAGAGTTGAATAATAGTTGTATTATTGATTAATTTGCCTCACTTGTATAAATCACAGTCATTTCTTTCCCCTGTAAGAATTATAAATTGGAAACCTCTGAGTTAATGCTAAAATAATGACAACAAAGTACAATATAATCAGCCATACCTCATCACTTCTGTAGCATTCCAAAGCCTAGGAGGAGCCATTCATTATAGGAAACAACACACCTGGACCTCCTCCTTCTTTGCCATTTAACTCTGAGAAATTGAAAGGATTCTAAACCAGTGAGGCCACCCCAATTGCAAGTCATCAGCAAATTAACATTCTTTTCTTCCTTGAGTTAATTACATTTTTCTGTTGTTAAGATTAAAAAAAAAATCGTAGCTTGAATTCTAGGAAATGTCTGGCGTTTGGGGCATTTTACCAGTGCTGATTTTGACAGTCATGCCACCCTTCCTCTCACGTGGAATAACTAACATAGTTTGTGTTTGTCTTACTTGTATTAAAGTCACATGGCTCTAGTGGATAGAAACTCCAGAAAAAAAAAAAAAGCTGTGCATTATTCTCACATGGCTCACAGACCAAATCTACCTGCCTGACTATGATATTTGATTTAAATCTCCCAGCCCTTTTTCTCTTGGATTTTACTGCCCTTGAGACTCTTAAGTTCTTGGGACTATTGCTCACATTGACTTTCTCCTTTACCTTGATTTGTTCCATGAGCCACTCACTGAATCTCCTTTGTCTGTACTTATGCATCACCTTGGGTTTTTACTCAGCCTTAACAGTGTGCGTCCTGTATAGAAACTTATGCCTACACTCATTTCTCTTCCTGAACTCATTTACCCGCTGCCTAGCTGACATTGCTACTTGACTACCTAATGGCAACCTGATATTTAATATGGCAGGCAGGAAATCTTGTAGTAACCCTTCAAAGAAGTCACCTCTAATCACGTAACATGTCAAGAAACGGTGAGTGCTATGCTGCTAGAGTGCACCAAGAAGACTCTACACGGGTGCTAAGATGCAGGGCTGGAGTTTACTGTGAAGGAAAACTGAGCAAGCCCAAGCTCAGATCTACTCCGGAGATCTGATGTGTTACAAACCACAAGGACTGAGGAAAACCTGGGGTGGCATACAGCATGATAACCACATGCAGCATGGATCCTGGGAGTTTATTGTGGGAGTAGACATAATTCTCTTTTAATGCTGTTCTCTTTCACTAGGTGTCTTTGGTATTGTTTCCACAATAAACAAAAAGTGGGGGGGGGGCTTTTGGTTGAAGACCGCCATCCATCTCAGAGAAATTCTCTTGCAAGCTAGTTAAAATAAAGATCTGCTTTGTTACGTACGTGAATTTCGCTGCGTGCAATGAAATTTGGAGGATGTTCTTGATTAACAAAGGTTCTGAAAAAAACAGAAACAAAATGGAGACAGACATAATAGTTTTAACTCTCACAAGAGGGAAGTTCTCTCGGATTCACTCTAGAAATACTCGTAAAAGCTGGTGTACTTCATATGGAATCTCCATAGCTCTGACCTTTGGGAGTTATTGCGGGATGACAGGGAGACATTATCTTCAAGCAGAAAAGTCCGTTCTCATGAAATGTCAGTTTACACAGATAATCACATATTTAATGGGAGTCAAACAAGTCCACACCATTAAGTAAATAACTCCCTTTAATTAGCTATTATATAAATTAGGTAACCCTTAGGGCTGGTTTGGTTTGCTCCCCCTTTTAAATATAATCCCCTATCTTAGTTGTCCTTTTAAACAATTCAACTCGAGCCACACAGCTCTTTGCACAGGTTAACGTATAGAGAGTCTCTTCTGTGGACATGACATCTGAGATTACAAATTATTCATCGCAAAACTTTCCACAGCGTGTGTTATCTCATTTGAATCAGGATGCTGCATGGCTTTGTTCTGGAAGATCAAATCTTTGGATAGATACCAAAGGAGCAATGCATTCTTAACAAAGAAAATAGCTTTACAGTTATATCCAGGGCTGAGAACAATACCACACAGGCCCAGGGACCCCGGATTTAAATTAAGAATATTGCTTTTATTGTACAATGAACTATATTTTTCTGCTCAAGCTGAGACATTCAGCCGCTAACAATGTTACCGTTAAGCACACATTAGAAAAGAATCTTGGATATTTCTTTGCAAGGAAACAGCATAATGGCAAAACACGGCCATCATATTGAATTTCCTAATGGCACCACAGAGAAATGAAGAACAAAAATCAGTGTAGATAAAACCTTTAGATAAACCATAGAGCCAGCCAGTATGAAAGGAGTTTATTATAGAGACATCTTTGTAACAATCAGCATTGCCTTTGGATGACTAAACTAAACACACGCGTGCGCGCGTGTGTGTGTGCGTGTGTGTGTGCGTGTGTGTGTGTGTGTGTGTGTGTCACAGAAATGTACTATACAATGTAATGCTCCCCAAAATTCTTTGTAAGTAAAGATGTTAGCTATTCAAATTAATAAATGAAGAGATTACTCAAAGGCCTGTTATCCTTTGAATAGGTCGTATATCTGTTAGAGAAAAAATGCAAGTATTTGAGTATCTTTTCTTTTTTGGTGGTTTTCACTGTGCTGCATTGCTGTGTGAAAGGTACAGTGTAAGTATGTGGTGTATACACATGAATCTACACATAGACACACACTTGGAAGCACTAGGAAGATACCTAGGGCCTTACTCCATCACTTTACCTTATTGTGCTGAGACTAGGTCTGTCACTGAACAGGAAAGTCACATTTCAGCTGGGCTAGCCAGAGTCTTTGTGTCTCTGCTCTGCAAATGCTGGGGTTACAGGCACACGCGGCTCCTGTTGACTGGTGACATGTGTGCTGGGGCCTCAGAGTCAGGACCCCATGCTTGCTCAGCAAGTGTTCCTACCCAATGAGCTTCCTCCCTAACCTCAAAATTACTTCTTTTTAAAATCACATTTTTTTAGTTCATTCTTGAGGTCAGTATGTCTATTTTCATTGAAAGTTCAATATTTTCCCCTTTCTTGTCTTTACAAGAGGCTTAGTATATGTCTTTCTATCTTTCTGTGCATCTGTGACCTCTAAAATAACCTTTTAACACATGACATCATGGACTATCTGATTGTAAGTTACCTGAATAAAGAAACACCTTCACTTCTTTTGGGGGGTGGGGATGAAGGCAGTGTGGAGACAGAGTTTCTCTGTGTAAACATGCCTGTCCTCCTATCCTGAGCTTGCTTTTTAGACCAGGCTGGCCTCATATTCACAGAGATGCCTCTGCCTTTCTGATGCTAGGATTACAGGTGTGTCCCAATACTCTGGTTTGGGAGGAGTTTTCTTTGAAACACAAGCCAATCTTACTTGGTTCTCCTGCCGCGTATGTATTTCTCCATTGTGCAGAATAACTACCAGTAATGGAAGGAGCACGAAGTCTGGGAGTCAGGAGAACCGTGTGCATCCAACTTCATCACCTGAGCTGATCTTAAAGACTCTGTTAGGCTCATCCCAACCCCACTACTGTCTCCACTGTGAAATAGATAAACTGACACTACAGCGGCCCTGAGATTATATACAAAGAGTCTGCCCTATTGAGAGCACTCAGTAAACTTGCTTTCTCTTGCAAGTCCCATCCCTAAAAAAATATACAGTATAAAGGTAAAAACAACCCAAATACTTTTTTTCTGATAAATCTCACATATGTAGTTTTGTTTCATACCTGATAATTTTGAAGATCAAACAGCTGGCTTGAACAGGGGGTAGGAAATCAATAGATTTTTTTCACATTTGTACCATTTAGAAAGAATAATTTGACTAGTCATTTTGTTAATTATTTTGCATCTTCACTACACAAATATCTTCCTGCATTTTCTTTCTACTCTTTTTGTCCTCCACCCCTTTGTCCTCCTTTCTTTTTCTCCTCCACTTCCTTCTTTACTTTATAGAATAATTCGAGTTGTTTCCTATACACAGTTTTCCATCTATGGACTTGCTTAACATATTCTTCTGGTCTTTAAGTGTTGAACATAGTTTATTCATTCTATTTTTCCTATAAATTCCATGTAGAAGGTCCATAAGCTGTATATATTGGTTATTTTTCCTGACAAATATGTTATATGTGGGAAACATGTTCTTTTTTAGTGGTTGCAATTGTTGACAAAGACTAGATCTGTTTTTTGATCCTCACAGTCATGGAGCAGAGGGTTTGAAGTGCACCATTCATTCTCCTTTCATTATCTAGAACCTATTGGCAAAGGAAAAGATATCATCTGCTCTTTTGTTTTATTTTTAGATGACTATATATAATACATAATTCATATATAGAGAGAATATATACAAATAGTATATAAAGAATTTAATTGAATATTACATATATGTAGAGAGAGTGTGTGAGAGAGAGAGTCAGGGAAGCAGATAAGCAGATGGGTCAGTAGTTACGAGTGCTTGCTGCACTAATAGAGAGCCAAAGTTGGTTCCCAGAATTCACATCAAGTAGCTCACAATCCTTATAACTCAAGCTCGAAGGAATCATGTAGCCTCATCTTTTGGCCTTCAGGGTCAACCACACTCACGCAATTACATATACTCACAATTAACACAAAATGAGTATATCTAAAAGCTGGGAAAAGTTTAATATTTTACTTTGTCAGTCATTATCAACCAACCCCCATCACCACTTGTTTTTATCTTTGACCTCATAAGCGTTAACATATAATACATTTCATCCTTTATGCTTGTTACATTTCTTTGTGTTGACTTTTCTCATTAATGGGCATTAGAAGTCTCCCTAGACCTAATATGCCCATTTATTATTATTATTATTATTTGTACTTATATTTTGGCTTCAAAGATACAAGGTAGCCGATAATGATGTTGAACTTTTGATCCTCTTGTCTCCACTTTCTATGTGCTAGAGCCATACATGCCACCATGAATGGTGTGTGGGACACCATGCTTAGTTTATACAATGCTGGGAATTGAAGCCTGGGCTTCACATGTACTGGAAGAGCATTGTACCACTTTAACTACATCCCATCTCTCTAAGAAATATTTTAATTAGACTCATAACAACCTGTCATTGTCTGCATTCTTATCATTGCAAAATAATCTGAGTTCTTTTATATTTCTTTTTTTTTACCTCCAAAGAAGCCTGGTTCTTTTTGACAGTATAGTATTTGAAGACTGTGGTATGTGCATTATGTCTATTAGCTATTACCAAGTTGATAACTATTTCTGAATCTTTACAGTGAGCAGAGTTAAACGATGGTATTTCCCATGTGTATAAAATACAGCACAAATTCATATTTATGTTAGTGGAGAACATAACCTCTTTTATCAATATGTTTCCTTTTCTAATAAGAAATGCAAAAATCTTAATATTTCTGGGAATTGGATGACCAAGACCTATTTTTTGTTTGAAAACAACCATTTACAATGCCATAACTTCTCACTGTTATTTAAGTGAAATAGAATCACATGACTCTAGGTTCTACTATAATTGACAAAAATAGCAATGATTGCTGGGCATTTACTTCCTAACACAGTTTAAATACTATACTGATCTCACGTAAAGGTATTACTCCTGTTTGCAAATAGAAAATGTTATGCCAAGAAGGGTTGGGTAATCACAGCTATTGAAATAGATAATAATAAAAAGATCTTGATCACTGATTGTCTGACATTGGAATCTGCAAAGTGAACCAATTATTAACGATTATGCTATGGTTCCTGCTTAATTAATAACATTCATTCTGGGCTATAATTATGAACTGAGCCAAGCACATTCAACAATAGCCTGGTGGCAGTTAGAGAAAGCAGACGGTACATAAAGATTATGGCCCTGTGGCTTATAACTTCACACATGCTGTGTGATTATGTATGCAGGTACAACCTGGGCTAGTCAATCAAAATTAGCTTGCGGGATCACATGAGTTATTTGACGGTAGCCCTCTGATGCAATTCTAGAAATTGCTCCCATGATTTTAATGGCACCTAGCCTCATGAAGAAATTCTAGAAATCACCTTCATTATTTGAACAGTTCCATAGGTGACATAGTGATGTTCTCTGAGGCTATGGTTTAAAAAACAGCTAATCTGTTTAAAAGTCCAATATTTTACATGCTTGTTAAAAGCATAGTTTGAATTTCTTTTACCAGGAACTGTTGAAAAACTAAAATGCTTTCAGATAGCATTAGTTCTACGGCTGTGAGGACTGAAAAGCAAATCAAGAGTATTGACTTCCAACTTGATTTTAATGTATTTCAGCGACAATAATAAATATTTGGTGTCCTGAAATCTAATGGTACCCCTTTCAGCTGAGGAGCTATTAGCAGCTCCTATGTAGCAATAAGTGAATAGACAGCCACCTTCTGGTGTCCATAGAGCTCCAACTTTTCCCTCTTTACATCATCTAAAAAGGGGTTGCAATATCTCAAACAGATTTGTGGGGACTAAATCCTACATAATCTGTGTTTTCCTTATAATGTGCAGTTTCAAAGATGGCCTAGAATGGATCTGTGGAGTATTTTCGTTGTTGGCGCCATTTACACACATACAGTTAGAGTACGTACGACTTCTCTAGATTAGTATAACACCGATGGCATAACAGTTGAAAAAGTGGCAGTTAACAAAGAAAGAATAGAAGAGCCTCTCATCAGGAAGGGAGTGTTGATGAGAAAAGAATCAAGAGGAATTGTTTTTATATTTCACTATTTCCATGACATATTCAAAGCTGTTAGAGAAGCTGTCTTAAAACAGAGAGTGGAACTTTCTTAGGTATTCTGATAACGTCTCCAGGGAGACGTTTCAGTAGATTTTGAAGAAATACATTTTCATGGAATTAGATAATTCCCTATATAGCACTTCATTTTACTTTCCAAAGTGACAATATCACTGTGCAGTGCTAAGGGCTCCGGGGTTGTCTAACTTACGTATGTGGTATAATATTATTATAGATATGGTTGCACTATTGTCATTCCTTCTAAGAAAAGTATGTGAAATATCACAGGGTTCCTAACCACAGGAAAAATAATTGGAGGCAAAAAAGTAAAGTAGTATTCCCCAGAAAAAAGCCCCCTGAAATCATATACATACAAATAATATGTAGGAGATTTGATAGATAATAAAAATTAATATAATATAATAATAGGAGATTAGATAGATAGATAGATAGATAGAGATAGATAGATAGATAGATAGATAGATAGATAGATAGATAGATAGAACGAACAACAATTCAAAAAATAGTCTAGACCATGTAGTGATGAATATGAGAGACTTATGGGGTAAGACATATAGAAGGGGAAAAGGTGAAGAAATACAGGAAAAAATTATGTAACTAAAATCTAATTTTTAAAAAGCTGAATGTAATTTAACCCAAATTTACAGTGAGACTTTAAATTTTAGCTGTAAATAGGAAAAAATTTTATATTCATTTATTTATGAATTTACTTCTAGACAGAGCTTCATTCTGCTAGCCTGGGGCTCAATATATAGCAAGGCCGTCCTCGAATTCACTACATCTCTCCTACCTCAACTGTATCCCAGCAGTTGGGATTTCAGGTGTGAATTGTCTTGTCCAGCTTTATAATTGCTGGCATGTTTTTAGAGTAGATGGCAGAAACTGTACCAGGTTCAGAGAGAAACTGGGGAGTGGCAATATGCCTCTCCACCTCTGCCCACAAGATGATGTGAGATCACATATAATCAGCTGCACCTTTGTTTAATTACATTCCGGCTTTTCTTGGCTACCTTCCATGCCAAATATACTTTCTTCTACCCATAGCTAACCACCCATAGTGATTCTCTTCCAGTGCTCTGTGGTCCAGCCTATGACCTGATCTCCTTAGGTAATCTAAAACTGCCCATTTTCATGCCCTACGTCCCCAATACCTATCCTAGTTCATTCTAAACTATCGTTTTCTTCCCTAGTTTCTTCAAAGACATAAGGTCTTTGTCATTCTCCCACCTCGGTCCTTTGTTTTATCTTCTCTTTTCTAAACATGTTGGATAAAGAGGTTGTTTTTTCCAGAACGTAGAAGCAAAGGCTGTGTCTGTTCCAAGAACAAATAGAAAAGCTGACCTGAGCTTGGCAGCAAGGAATCTTAGCTAATAGAAAGCATCTTGGAGAAACTGAAGAAATTCGAAGCAGAATTTGGGGCAATACCTTGACTTATAAAGGATCACCCCAAACATTCTAAGAAAAAAAAAAGATATATATAAACTCAAGACTTGTGGTGGAAATGTGAGCCTTGGGTGAAAATAAGAATGTCAAAATAGCTTCTTTAGGTCTGTAGAGTTTAGTATATTTATCCTATATTATATGGCTAATATCCACTTATAAAGGAGTATATACTATGAGTGTCTTTCTGCCTCTGGGATAACTCACTAAGGATGACCTTTTCTAGTTCCATCCATTTGCCTGCAAATTTCATGATATCCTTGCTTTTAATAGCTAAGTAGTATTCCATTGTGTAAATGTACCACAAAGACCCTAGGGATATGCTTAATTCTCATTCAAGAAGGAAAAGAGTATATAGACACCAGAAGCAGTAGAAGAGAGGGAACAGGAAAGGAGCCTACCATAGATGTCCTCTAAAAGACTCCAACCAGCAGAGGATTGAAGCAGGTGCAGAGACTCACAGCCAAACTTTAGACAGAGCACAGGGAGTCTTGTGAAAGAAGGGGGAGAGAGAAGGACCCAGAGGGAACATGAGCCACACAAGGAAACCAACAAAGCCAAAAAATGCATGGCTTGGTGGGTATTGCAGAGACTGATGCATCGACCAAAGATCATTCATAGAGAGGAACTAGACCCCCTGCTCAGATGTAGCCCATAGACAGCTCAGTCTTCATGTGGGTTCCCTAGTAAGAGTCTCTGACAACCAATGAACTTGGTTGCCTGCTCCTTGATCTCTTCTCCCTGATAGGGCAACCTAGCCAGCCCACAGAGGAAGAGGATCCAGGTGGCCCTGATGGAGTTTGATAGGCTGTGATCAGACAGTAGGGAAGGAGGACTTCCCCTCTCAGTGGACTAGAAAACAGATTGTGGAGGAAGAGTAAGGGAGGGTGGGACCAGGAGGAGATGAGGAAGGGGGCTACAGCTGGGATACAAAGTAAATAATAATAATAATAATAATCATAATAATCATAATAATAATAAATAGACAAACGATTAATTTTTTAAAATAATGTCAAAGTATTCTTCCATTTATTCCTTCACTTCACCCATCATGTACGGAGTACCGGAGAGATACTCTGATGTTCTAGTGACCTTAGAAATTCCTTTTAGAAATCTCCCCCACCTCAGCCCATTAATAAGATCCTGCATGCTTTAGGCTCTCTGAATTACATGGCACTGCTTCCTGACTAAATCTTCATAATGCCTTCACATATAATCATAGGCTGACTTCTGAAACAGTATCAACATAAAGAATAGAAAGTAGGAATTGAAAAAAAAATATCTTAACAAAGTAGCTGGCACAAGCAGATCTTCAGCTCTGTGGCTTTTTGAGCCCACTCACACTTGTGTTGGGGCACAAGGAATGCTATAAAAAGCTCCTGGCAAGGTAAAGAGCTATAAAGTTTTATGTTAAATACTTTGTAAACAAACTACTGTTCGAGTGAAAGATATTAGTATATAGAAACAACCAACTTTCCTTGGTTCTGATTTTTTTTTCTTCTCTCTTCTTATTCACAGAATTATTGTTCACTCTGTAATGAAAATCTGTCACAATATGACAGGCTCTGTAGAGTAGCTCAGCAAACAATAACATGCTAATGGTCATGGTGTGAGCTTCCTGCCTGCCTCTTATGTCATCTCTGCTCTGAAGAGAATTATAGATTCAGAACCACATTTGTTTCTGCTTTTGCTTTTGTACTTTATTTTTTTTCAGCCTCTAAGAAGTATGCTGTTGTTTTCTTTTCCCAGGAACCTTTTTAATTATTTCTCTTAAGTTTCTGATTGAATTTTCCCTATCGACTCCAGGGAATTAAGTTGCTCTCTTCCTCTTTCTTTTTGGTGGCATAGTTAGCGCTGTCAACCTTTCCATTAAGTTTGAACCCAAGGGTCATAGGTTGATGAGTGAAAGGTCCAAGCAAGAGGCTTCATAAGAGTAGGAAGAGCAGGACTCTTTCAACCCTACCAGGTGAGGGGTAAGCACTGCAAAAAGTCATTTACAGCATGTGATCAATGCCAGGGCCTATAAGCAAAGTATCCTCTCTGTCTTTACAATTGATTTTTTTTTCCTTTGGGAAACACTTGCACTGTCTTGCTTCCTCAGGTTGACATAAGTCCACTCTGAACAGTAGGCATCTGATGTCTGAAATAACTTGACATTTTAATACTGGGTGAAAACTGACTAAAGTCAGAAGCTTTTGCATATAAGTTCCAGGAATCTTCAATCATTCTTCAAGTTTAGCATCCCCTCTATGTTTTTTTTTTTAATAATCAATGATTGATTTGACAGTTTTCTTAAGTATATCTTTAGTCTGACCAAACTCTCTTGGAAATAGGAATGAAATATGCTTGAAACAAGTTCAATCGTAACTCTTCATACCTGGTATAAATTGTTGCGTACAATACAAAAACAAAAGATCTAAGAAAATGAGTGTTTCTTAAACTATAATTCACAAAATGTCTAAGGAATAAAAATGTATCTTAAGGCACTTTCTTTTCACTTTTGTCATGTTTTTTATGTTTGATTCTTTAACACTTTGTCTTCATACATAGGTTAATCATTGTATACACTCTATTTTTTAAGTTTTTATTAAGTATCTGTATGTTTGTAGGGGGTAGGGGAAGTAGTTGGCCCATGGGTGCAGACAGGTGGAGAAATCAGAAGAGAATATGAGATCCCCAGAGGCTGGAGTTATGGTTAGTTATGGGTGGGTACATGGGTACAGATGTGTGGAGAGGACAGATGTAGAGATCCCATCCCCAGGAGCTGGAGTACTAATTACAGATACTAAGAAGTGAACTAAGCTCTTCATAAGAATAGCAACCACTTTTAACCGCAGAGCTATCTCCTTAGTTGCAAACATTCTATACTTAATAAACAAAAATCATCCAAGACACTAAAAATAAATTGTTATGATGTTTAGGAAACAAATAACTTAAGGGAAAAAATCTGATCATAGTTGAAATTTCTAAGGCAGCAAATAATTGGATGAATAAAAAGAATAGAATTACCACAAATACAAGCACTTCCCTTGTTTGCTTTAAATTATTCAACTATAATCTGTAGTTCTCTGTAATCTTTGAAATTCTACTTGACTGTAGATTTAAAGGTTACAGTCAACAGTGAGTGATTTATCTGCACATATTTTACTTTATTGTCAACATAAATCTGACAGGCATAGTTTAAAATGTCTAGTTTCGAGAACATTGTCCAAAAATGCAAGAGGAAATTTTCATTTAGGAAAAAAAAACCTCTGCTGAGAAAATTAATCCCTGATTATTTATGTGAATATTTTCTGGTCTAAAGATTGTCATTCGTCTTGTGACACCCTCTTCTTAGCACCTCTTTCCTGATTTCACAGCTACTTGTGGCCGCACAGAGCTCATCCCGTTTCACCACTCGCAGCATCCTTCATCGTTGTCCTGTGATACTTAAAACTGCAGATGATTCACATATGATATGTCTATCTTTAATTTGTTCCACTTCTTCAAATCCTTTGCCTCCTATGAAATCTGAAGTCTAAACTAAAGTTCAAGATAAAATTTCTCCAGCATCTATTCAGCATTTCCACTTTGAAGCCTTACAGCATCCTGCATGCCTGGATATTTTTAAACAGGAGTGAAAGGAGTAAACATCAGAAAGAGGAGATTCAAGTAGGGAGGGGGAAAAAAACTGAAAATATGTAAGACTTCATCTGCCAGCTTTAAATAAGTCCATGCATTCCAGCCTTGACAAACTGAATTTCAAAATAATGACAAAATTGAAAGGCATTATTTCCTGGCCACTATCACAGATACTTGAAATCTTTCAAAGACAATACAAGATCTGAACACTCAAAATGGAGGTGGGAAATGCATTTGTCACCTAAACAAACCTGTGCCTTTCAGTATCTCACCCCATCTTTACCATCTAGCTCAAACTTCTAGAAAAATCTTTTTATCTTTTTAACTTGAAAAGCTAATTGTAGAGTGATGTAGAAAGAAAAGGGATTCATGGCAGACCAAACAACCTTGTCACTGAAGAAAAGAAGCTTAGGAGGATATGGTACCTGAAACTGGGAGTTACTTTGAAGCTTAAATAAGACAAAGCAACATTGTCCTCGAAAAAGCAGTTGGAGTACATAAACTCCATAGAGAGACCAAAAATGCACCACAGATATATCCTCAATTGTTTTCCTCCATTGAATGAAGGAAAAAAAAAACAGCACAGTTTTTCAACACATACTGTTCAAACTTTTGTAGCTCTGCGTTCTAAAAAATATAAAATTTCAATCCATCAATTCTTTCTATACCTTACTAAAGCTAATGTGCAATGTATAAAATGTATAGATGGAGCAGCTAAAAACTACAAAGCTTCTAAAGAGACACAAAAAACATTTGGTTAAGCCATGACATCTCAGCAAAAAAAAACAAAAAACATCAAAAGTAAGATGAAATTTAGATTAATGAGCCATAATGCTTCCAAAAATGGTCACAAGCAATTAAAGCTTGTAAAACAATACACACAGTTGGAGGAAATATTTGAAATTACATATCAGATAATATTTGTAAGTAAAGATGTGTGGACAGAGATATACTGTGGGACATACTGTGACATACTACAGCTTCTACAACAAGAGATCTCCTATGCTTCGGTGTGTGTGTGTGTGTGTGTGTGTGTGTGTGTGTGTGTGTGTGTGTTGGGGAGGAGGAGGAGTTTGTAAGGGCAGAGGGAAGATATGAGAGAATAGGGAGAGGAGTGGGTAGGACTGGGACTAAGGTGCATGATGTGAAGCTCACAAAGAATCAGTTAAAAGTTCACAGAAAACTTTGAAGCCATGATATGTTTTAACTATGAAGTAAACTCTTCAAAGCTCAGTAATAAATGCACACAGATCCAAAGAGAAAAAGCACATGACGTGAATAGCAGTCTACCAAAGAGGATATTCCCTCAACACATAAGTAAATGAAGAGTCACGCGACAGCATTAATTAGGAAAATGAAAATCCAATCTACAATGAAAACCATCAATTATATATTAAATTAAATACTATAAAAACAATTGAACATATAATAGGCTGACAAAGACAACTGAAGAGCTGCATACTGCTGATGGGACTCTGACCTGGTGCAGCCAAATTTAAAATGTTCGACGCATTCTTTAAAGATCATGCATACAACCACTAACAAACCTAACTATTCTACTAATAGGTTATGTAATCAAGATTATCAAATTGATGCGATTTGAATCACTACAAAAAAAAAAAATCTGTGGACAGGTCTGCGAGAGATTATGATTAGGTTAACTGAGGTGGGGAGATCAATTCTAACTGTGGACAGTACCATTCCAAACTAAAGAAGAAAGAAAGGAAGCACAAACATGCATTTCTCTCTGTTCCCTGTCCGTGGATACACTGACACTAGCTGTGTCACATTCTTTCTGTCATGACTTTCCTGTCATGATCTACTGCACCAAAGAGCTGTGAGACAAAATAGGCCTTTGCTTCCTTACATTGTCTTTGTGAGGTATTTTTGTTACAGAAACAAGCAGAGTAACTGATGCAATGCTTATGAGACATGAAAAGAAAATGTTCACACAAACACAGACACACATCTAGAGCTACTTACAGCTGCTATATTTCTGATGTTCGGAGAGTGTCATGACCCATGCAAGTGTCTGGAGTTAATGGGTAAATAGATTGTGATCTATTCATAAGATCATAGTCAGAAATAAAAGGCTGAAATCTGATGCACTCAACAGTTGAGTGGTTTTATTATTTCATGATCATGTGTGTGGTATTTTGCCTATATGTATGTATCTCTGTGTACTAGGTGTGTTCCTGGTGCTTGCAAAAAAACAAAAAAAAAAAAAAAAAAAAACAGAGGATGGTGTATTCTCAGGAAATTTTGTTACAGATGGTTGTGAACTGCCCTCTGAATGTCAGAAACTGAACCCTGGTCCTCTAGGAAAGCATCCAGTTTCCTGAAGCCCTGATCCATCTTTCCAGTTCCCCATAAGAATGATCTGAAAATGATTGTGGCACATAGAAGAAGACAAATATGTAATGCTTTGTATGTGGTTCCGTTAACTTAAAAAAAGTGAAAGTTAATCTATACTTACAGAAAACAGATTAAGGGCTGCCTGCTGATGGGAGGATACAGGGAGAAGAAAAAAAAAGGAATGCTCCCTTTGAGCATGACTTTCATATTGATTGTCCTGAGTAGGTCCGTAGGAGTGTGCATACTTCACCATTTGTTAAATTGTGCGTGTTATGCTGTGTCAATAAACCTTAACAAAGTGTTTTTCTTTTTCAAAATGAATGTTGTAAACCCTCTGACTGCGGAAATAAGGACCAATATACCCAAAAGGGAAGACAGATTTTTTTTACTCTGCGCCTTGATTAAACTTTTGGGTGTGGGCCATGCAGATGATTTTACTATTCAAAGTACAACTAAAAAAACTTCCTGTTCAAAATACTCCAATAAAAAAAATAACTCTGGTTATGTTACCATTCATACATCCCCCTTCTTTTCATTTGTCTTTTCTTCATCACTCAGGATTCTGCCAGTTCTGTCTGAGAATCTTCTGTTGAATGTGCTTCCTCCTTTTTGCGAGGCTCTCACTCTAGTTCATCAACTTGGAATTGTGACCTTATTGGGGAATGACTATTTTATTTTTCTCAGCAGATGCCTGGATTGGTCTTCTGTCTCTGTCTTTAAACAATATTCTGGGTAGTTTTATGTCAATTTAACAGGAACTAAAGTCACTTGAAAGGAGAGAATCCCAGTAAAGGAAATGCTTCTATAAGATTGGGCTGTAGGCAAGCCTGTAAGGCATTTTCTTAGTGTTTGATGGCAGAGGGGTCAGGCCATTGTGGGTGATGCTGTCCCTCTGGTGGTCCTGAGTTCTCTTAGAAAGCAAGCTGAGCAAGTCATGTTAAGCAAGGCAGTAAGCGGAGGCCCTCAAGGCCTCTGCATCAGCTCCCTTTCCTGCCCTGTTTGAGTTCTTGTCCTGGTTTCTTGCAATGATGGAAACTGACTATGTTGTGAAGGTGTAAGTCAAATAAACCCTTTCCTCCCCAACTTCCATTTTGCTTATAATGTTTCATTGCAGTAATAGTAACCCTAACTAAGACAGACAGTTTTTTTCCAGCACATATTTTAAAACAACTCTTATAATTTTGTAGTTTTAGGTATATCTCTGGATACAATGTCTTATTGAAAGAGTAGTCTATTACTACTCAATAAATATTTGTTGTAGTAAATACAAAGAATGGTTCATTGAGAAAAGTGGTGGTTTCAATTAAAAAATGTCCATCAGTGGCTCGTTATTTGAATGTGTACTTGATTCCCAGTTGACACAGGACCTTGTTACTAAACAATGTATGTCACTGGAGGTGGGCTTTGAGGATTTATAGCTTGTTCTCTTTCCTCTTTTCTCTCTTTGCTTCCTGTGTAGCCATCAAAGGTGGCCACAGTGCTCCTGGACTGCCAGGCCAGCCTGGTGTTCCTGTTAGTTACCACTCCTTCATCACCATGACACACTTTATCCCTCTGAAACTGTGAGTCAACATACACTTTCTTTTTTTCTTAATTTGCCTCTTTGTCAGAGTATTTTATCACAACAACAGCTAATTAACTAATTTAAAAAAATGAAATATCAGTCCTAGGTTTTAAAGAAGCATTGTAATTATTTTCACATATTTTCAATGTTATTGGTTTAAATAAATATATATTTTTTTCAGACCCATAATTTGTATTTTATTTTTGCTTCAAAACATTGGGCATCATTAGAGAAAGTTTTACTCTTATTTATCTCAGATTTTAAAAAAGACTGTTTCCTCTGTGCACAATGATGATTCCCACACATCCAGACTAGAATCAAGATTAAATGCCACACTTTGTCATTTTGCTGGGTACATATTTAAGTATTTCTGAATAGTATTTTTTTTCTTTACAATGTCATATATATATATATATATATATATATATATATATATATATATATATAAAACTTTCAATTACTTTCCCATCATCTTTTCTTATCTTCTTTCCTCTACTATAAAATCTCTTTCTTCTGTAGTGTACCTACATACATTTTTTTTAAATCTGTTGCCCAATGCATTTATTAGGGTTGTTGAGTGAATAAACATGGATTGGTGTTATTTGCTTGAGTGGGTGCAATGTACCAGTGACTACACCACTTAGGAATACAATTCCCCTGCTCTTGCAAGATTTAACTACCTACAGCTCCTCAGAAGCCTTGGATGCATAGGAATTTATGGAAATTTTTTTATTTAAATTGGGAGGAGACGAGGGAGGGGGCCACATCCAGGATACAAAGTCAATAAATTGTAATGAATAATTAATAAATTTTTAAAGTGTTCTTATTATATGATTAATATATCAAAGTTCTAATTATATGATTAATATACTGAATTTAAAAGAGTAAGCATTACAGATGATTAAAAGACAATTTTAAATACAAATACCTAATTTCTGCCTTTACATGACTTTTGGTCAACAATACTGTAAATGTAAGTTCTGTGTATCTCCCTCCATATAAATAACTTTTATCCTTTGCTCAACTCTTCTAAAAATGGAATCCACTCCCAATTCAATAGAAGAGTTCCTCACTCACAGTCAAAATTGGCCTATCAAAATTCCATAGAGATGGACATCAGAAGAAGAAGAAAACAGAAAACAACCTAGGAACCTGCTACAGAGGGCCTCTGAAAGCCAGAAGAAGAAAACAGGAAACAACCTAGGAACCTGCCACAGAGGGCATCTTAAAGCCTCTGCCCTGCAGACTATCTAAACAGATGCTGAGCCTGATGGCCAACTGGCGGGCAGAGTGAATGGAATTTTATGTAAGAAGTGGGAAATAGCAAGAGCTGGAGAGGACAGAAACTCCACAAGGAGAGCAACAGAACAAGAAAATTTGAACACAGGGAACTTCCCAAAGACTCATACTCCAACCAAGGACTATTTATGGAGCTAACCTAGAACCCCTGCACAGATGTAGCCCATGGCAGTTTAGTGTCCAAGTGGGTTACATAGTGATGGGAAGAGGGACTGCCTCTGACATAAACTGATTGGCCTGCTCTTTGATCACCTCCCCCTGAGGGAGGAGCAGCCTTACCAGGCCACAGAAGAAGACAATGCAGCCATTCCTGATGTGATCTTATAGACTAAGATCAGAAGGAAGGAGAGGAGGACCTCCCCTATCAGTGGAAGTGGGGAGGAGCATGGATGAAGAAAGGGGAGGTAGGGTGGGTTCGGGAGGGGAGGAGGGAGGGGCTTATGGGGGATACAAAATGAATAAAGTGTAATTAATAATAATAATAATAATAATAATAATAAGAAGAAGAAGAAGAAGAAGAAGAAGAAGAAGAAGAAGAAGAAGAAGAAGAAGAAGAAGAAAAAGAAAAAACATCCATAAAGACTCTACAATCCAGTGCCTACATTATTACAAAATTGAACCTGGTGTCAAATATCACATGTACATATATTACCACCTAATTGTATGTTTCTGTACCTGAACATAGATGTATTTTCCCTCATGGTACTACTCTTCAATTGCAATGACTATTTAGAATCCAAATTCTCAGGGCTTCCTATCTTGCTTACATAAAGCAAACAGGAATTTCTGCATTGAAGCAATACAGAAATGTTTTAGCCTTTCCAGATGCCCAGATTTTAACATTCCCTTATAGTAATTATTAGCAACCACATTGTTTTCAAATCCTACAAGTAACTAGTACTGAGAAAAGTTAACAATTATAATTAGTACTTGCAGAGAACGACTGTGCCCACATGCGTTGAGGGAACCCGAGTTGTCCTCTCTTACCAATTTTGTTAAAAGTATATAACCATTCCTCATTTCATGTATGGTTGGATAGGTGGTTTTTTTTTTTTTTTTTCAAAATTTTGACCCTAATTTTATAAAATTGACCTGTCTCTGAATGCAAAGATGCTTAAAATTTCACAGCCACAGAATGGGTGCCGAAATAGTGCTACCAAAATGTGAATAACCTTGGAATATGTAACAGCATTCTTTCTGCCCAAAATAGAATAAAATTGTGTAGTGTATTTTAGAAATGGAAAATTCCCCCCAACTCTTTCGTTTTAAAGATCCAAAACAGTGAAACTGAAAACTTAGTTTTAGCCTCAGAAGAACTGTGATAGATTTTTCACAGGTTCGTTTTAGCTTTGTTAGTTATGGGCACCCTGATACCACCTGATGGATTTAGAGTGCAGAAGGAAAATTACTGCCACCAAACTCTGATATGAGTAAGGGGTGTAATTAAAGTGCACCTTGGATACCACTGCAAATGAGCATGTTATCCGTACTCCTGGCATCCTAATTAGAGTTTAATTTAGATTTGTGCACTCTCATCAATTATACTTGTCCTATACTTTAAAAAATTAAAACTGTATTTGTATACCAACAATTTAGTCTGAGCCTGAGTTTTTGATACAAATTAAAACAACATAATTGAAGAATTTTAACACTGAGTCATTAAGTAAAATGTTTGAAAAAAAACAGACCTTTGTAACATGATCCAATAGACCTTTAAATTCAACAAAGTAATAATTTAATAAAATGGTGGACTGCATTTCTTTGTTCTGTTATAGATACTTTCTCTGCTTCTATAAAATGTTCTGTTTCACATGGTTAAAGAATACTAGTGATTAGTCATAACTATGTTGATACAATTCCATTTTCTACCAGGGCATTGATAATCTTCCCATGCTTTGCTTGGAGCTACAATGACTTGGCTATAATAAGTGTCATTACTATTTCTTGAACAAAAATTGTATCTCCTGAATCTTGTGTTTTATGGCAATTGCTTCTACAACCAAATAACTGAAGCTATGTTCTATGTGCCATGCAGTATGTTCAATATTAAAGATAGTGTACGGAAATGAGTAGCCACAATCCTTATCTTAAGAAAGTCAGCAAATATAAAACCTTACTACAATAAGACACACATCACACTGAATATTATGAACATGTGTTAAAGCAGAGTTATGAAGAAAGTGTAATAATTGTGAATATGGATAATAAATGACCTCATATTTCCATTTATCATGTGGCTAGTTCTGACTCATCAAAAGTCTTAGAAATGCCTTCATTTTGGAAAAAGAACACAACATTATCATTTCTCTTTTCTTGGAACTTTGTGTGTGTGTGTGTTTGTGTGTGTGTGTGTGTGTGTGTTTGTGTGCGTGTGCTATGTATGTGTGTATGAGAAATATGGATATATATAGATGTATACATCATAGCATTTATCTCCTTGAATCCTGATTATATACCACTTGAAATCTTCTTTCCCAAATAATATGTCACAATTTCAAAACCATAGACCCTAGGATAAATCTAATGCAGCCAAGACACAGCTGAACTGTCAGAGCACTACTAATGAGCCTTCTGGTCAACCTCAACAGTGTACAAAATCAGACCCTCTTCTGTCTATACTGTACATGAGGAAGCTCAGAATTTGGCAATAGAATTTACATAAAGATTTTACCACTCTTTTAACATGGAGGGAGACCCATGTTCTTGCCTCTATATTACAGTAATAACTTGCACACTAGTAGCTGTCTTGAATCATACTTGCACATCAAGCACTTTATCTACTGGGTCTTCTTTCCAGCTCCATGATTTCATTCCTTTTTTTATTTAATTTTTATTTATTTATTCACTTTGTATCCCAGCAGTAGCTCCTTCCCTCTTCTCCCCCTATGCCCTTTCCCTGGTCCACTGATAAGGGAGTTCCTCCTCCACTACTATCTGACCATGGCCTATCAGGTCTCATCAGGACTGGCTGAATCATCTTTCTCTGTGGTGAGGAGGGGATCAAAGAGCCAGCCACTGAGTTCATGTCAGAGACAGTCCCTGTTCCCATTACTAGGGAACCCACTTGGAGACTGAGATGCCATGGCCTACATCTGAGCAGGGGGTCTAGGTCCTCTGCATGCATGGTCCTTGGTTGGTGCATCGGTCTCTGCAGGCTCCCTGAGCCCAGATTTTTTGGCTCTATTGCTGTCCTTGTGGAGCTCCTGTCCTCTCCAGGTCTTTCTATCTCCCCCTTCTTCCATAAGATTGCCTGCACTCTGCCCAAAGTTTAGCTATGGGTCTCAGCATCTGCTTCGATTAAGGATTTAATCATTTTTCTTATTCATAAACAGTGAGACTAGCTTTTCGGCCACTTCCTTCCTAAACCCTATTCTTGCATCTTTCCAAAGTTCCAGTCTTGGAATGTGCTTCATCAGCTGAAGTTTAACATCTTTCACACATACCAGAGTTCCCTTTTCCCTCTGTAGAGGAAGCGCGAGAGTCACAGATAATGAGCATAAGCTCTGCTGCCCAGAATGATATCCCAAAGGCTGAAGATTTTCAACCCAGGAGAAGCCAACTCTCAGCACTAAGACTCAACTCTAATTGAACATCTTATGCTTCTTTGTCTCCAGAGGAGTAAGAAGGATGATCAAACCTAGTCACGGATAAAAGTAGTCTCCTTTATTTTTTTTTTCTGCCCTGGACCATGAAACAGGAAAAGTGAATGTCTCAATAAAAAGTATTCCATGATAGAAGAAGCATATTAGTGTTAAAATTAAATTATTAAATTAATTTTATTAAATTATTAAATTATTAAAATTAAATTAGAGTAAAATTAAATTATTGCCTTAAATAGGATATTAGTTTTACACAGAAGTGTCTCTAACCTGGCACGGACTGATGGCTCTGCCATATTTCCTAGAAAAAATATGCTATCTGCTAAAGACAATATTACCTTGAGTTAACTACAGTCTATCCATGTAAAAGAACATTTGATCTGAGGAGCCTGTGACATTTGAGGAAGCAGAACACATAGGATTAACCAGCTAGGCACACTTTGATCACTTTGGTAAAAAGCACAACATTCAATTATCTCTTCTGGATGAATATAGTAAGAAAAAGAGTCACAAGAGATCCAAAAGATTGACTATGAGTAGTCTGAGAACACAGGACATAACTTTTAATTGACACTGAGGTCACCGATCATGTTCTGAACTGCACATTGAATTACTCTTGCCAATAAGAAAAGTACACATGACCCAATGTAAAATCTTAGTAAATACAAATAGAATATTGAGAAGATGTTGAAAGATACATAAAAGGGATATATGGATGTGTTTCACTGACCCTTCTAATTTTTTTATAGATTAAAACTCTCCCATGACAGAAAACCTTAACAAAGAGTACTCTTTGTTGCAAAGTATATTTGCTTTGGTATGTTAATCTTAAACTTACTAGTTAAAATTACTTTGAAAAGTTTAAAAAGTTACAAAAGGCTAGACTGTCAGTTGTGGCACACACCATTACTCCCAAGACAGCCAGGGCTATAAGAAAAAACTGTGCCTAGAAATAATAAACAGATAGATCGAGAAATAGATAGATAGATAGATAGATAGATAGATAGATAGATAGATAGATAGATGAAATAAAAAAGCTGGGAGATGGTTAACACAGGACCAATGTATGCAGCTAGGTATGGAGAATAAATTGTAAGAGACTATATACATACACACACACACACACACACACACACACACACACATATATATATATATACATATACATATACACATACATATATATGGATATATATATCCTGATTATAGGCCCCTCTCTCATCTTTTTCAGGTTCCACCCTCCCTTCCTCTTCCTCCCTCGCCTATAACCCTCCCCTAGCCCACTGAAAGGGGAAATCCTCCTTTCCTACTATCTGACCCTAGCCTATCAAGTCTCATCAGAGACAGACCCTGCTCTACTTACTAGGAGACCCACATGGAGTCTGAGCTGCCTATGGACTAACCCTGTGCTGGGGAAATAGAGACAACTGCATCTCTGGGGCTTCCTAGCCAGCCAGACTTGCCTATTAGGCAAGCTTCAAGCCAGTGAGGAACACTGTCTCAGAAATTTTCAACACTGGTTTCTCTCCTAATGTACATAATGTAAACTAATAAAGAATGCAGCTACTTTTGATGAGAACTGATAGACTAAGATCAGAAAGGAGAGGAGAACCTCCCCTTTCAGTGGACTTGGGGAGTGGCATGCATGCAGAAAGGGGAGGGAGGGTGGGATCGGGAGGGGAGGAGGGAGGGGCTTATGGGGGGATACAAAATGAATAAAGTGTAATTAATAAAAAATTAAAAAAAAAGAATAAGGTCTCTATAAATTTGTCTCTCCATGTGGGAAATCGATGTGATAATAGTTGACCCCAATGCTAAAGCTAATTTTCTTAAGCAGCTCTGTGATTACCAGCAACTTCTCAGATTAAGAACAAGAAGACTGAAAGGATAGAGGGAAGGCTGGGGAGGTAAGGAAGAAGGAAGATGAGAAGGGAGAGAGGGAAAGAAGAGGAGAAGGAACATAGAAGAGAAGAGAAGGAAAAGAGGGAGTCAGGCCGTTGCGTGAAAACAAAAGCATCAATGCAGTGTTTATCTCCTGGTTTGCAGAAATCAAACAGACAGTAAAATAATAATGGATTACAGGTAGACTATGAGTACGGTGAGTCTAAAAGTTTCCTAAAAATGTTCACATCACTGAATGGGATAAATAAACTGTGGTTCTCCGTATTTCAAAGCCAGGTAAAACAACAATAGCTTTCAGGACAATGGGATTATGATGAAGATTAACCATTTATAGGGATTATAACTGTTGACTGTGGAACAGTTAGCATACTCAAGAATGCTATAGAAATGTCTCTGATCTCCCACAATCCTCTAGGGTGACCTATGCAGATTCCACTGTGCAGACGAAACCCCGGATTCAGTAGGTTGCCCCAGATTATGCAATGAAAAATTGCTGGAAATGCTCATCTGTCTTCTCTGACTATCTATCCTAGCACTCGGTGTCTCATGTACTAATGAGAAAACTGCCAAAATACAAGTGCAGGCTATGATCTGTTTGTTTCTTTATTACAGGATTTGAAAGCATGACAGAAAATTGTTCATCAAAGGGAAAAACAGAAAGCATCCACTCGTAGATTCCAAATTCCCTCACTTCTCTTTCCAGCTAATGATTCCTAGCCAGGCCTGCAAAGTAGTGAAAGAAAATCTGCTTCTTGAATAAACAACCAGGAGGGAAACAATCCCCAGGCCATTTATTATCCCTATTTATGCAGCATGTAATGTCAATTAAGTCTCCCCCAAACAATCACAAAGGTATCTATTTAACTCTAATTTAGTTGAATTGTTAACAGTCTTCTTTGTGTAGTGGAGAGGCTGTGTCAACAGAGAAGCCATGTGGCAACTTGGCATTGGGGCTGCGGTTCATTAGAAACTGAGAGGCAGGGGAAGCCCAGCACATTTACAGTTCTACATTAGAATTTTTATTACGTACACTGACAACCCTTTAAACTCAGAGTCATAAATCAGCAGGCAGTACTAGGGAGCCACCTGCTGGAGTGATGGCTGGCCCTGTCTCCACGAAATTAAAGTCAGTAAATATTAACTCAATAATGAAGTTGTCAACTTTGGGATACTTTGCTCTAAATATATAGCTCACACACACACACACACACACACACACACACACACACACACTCACACACAGTTTCAAATGTAATGTCAAAGTCTCACTACAAGAGAAGACACAAGCCTAACATGAGACGAAAACCATCAATGAACAGTGAGTAGTTAACACAGAAGTTCTGAAGACACTAGTCAGGTTTTCTAATTAGGTTATTTCCATCTTCACTACTGCTTTATCTTTCATTGGTCGGTCTAAAAATCATGTTACCTAAATACCTCAGTTAAATGACAACTTATTTAAATGGTAGCATTTTTACTAACATTTAAGTGTGTCTAAGTTTGTGTGAGTGTGTGTGCCTTATTTCTTGAGACATGGGTGAGTTCCAACTAGACTAGGTAGACTAGTCCAGTCAGTTCAGGTGCTCTCTATGCCTCAGCTGCCTGTGTGCTGGGACCACAATCAAAGGTCTCCACTCCTGACTTTTATCTCACATGGATCCTAGGGGTTGGACTCTGATCCTTACCCTTGAGTGTCAATCACTTCACCCACTGAGCCACCGCCCCAGCCTGAAATTACTTATTTCTAAAAACTGGCTAGAATGAGAGTCAATATCTAATTTGGAATCAAGGGATGCCGGTTCCTTTATCCTTTTCCCAGATACCTGAGGTCAATCTGTTGTTGAACGTGTTTCGTGTTTCCTGAAGTTCTCGATATTGTTAAATCAAATGTTTTAGGTTTTTTTTTTTTTTTTCAGAAACATAACTTGTGAAATATTTGTTGCAGGCTTTGTTATTCAAATTTGTGAGATAAAAAGAGCCACCCAGTTCCCTGTCTCTGCTGCAGTGTATGCATAGTAGACACCTAATACAGTCCCTTGATGATGCTTTTCTGTTGCGGAAGGGTTGCCATTTTTAGTACAGTATCTGTGTCAAGCGAGAAAACTAAATGAAACAGACATGAGAAACTACCCTGAATGGGTGCTGTGTGAAATGTGTAGTCTGGAGCCATGTTGATTCCCTGTTAGCATTTGCATGGTTGTCATGTTCTTCACTCTCATAAAAAAGCAGCATGGTCCCCTTAACTGAGGGTCACAGTTAAGCGAGGCTATGTGAGTATCTGTAATCAAGTGGGGCTTTGTTGTGTTTTTAATTTTTTGTGGTGGTGGGAACACCATGTCATATGAATATACAAGGATCATTCTCAAATGATCTGTTTTCCTGAGAGTACTAGATAAGTTCTTTACCATTTACAGTTTGTTTCAGAAACTCCACCTCGACACGCATGGTCAGTCACACCTTGAACCTTTTAGTGTACACTAGGTTATTTTCTCTAACCTGTCAGAATACCAGTCCACTCGCAAAAGAAAAAAAAACAAACAAAAACCACTTGATTCTTGTTATCTTCACTTTCCACTTGAAGAAATGTACTACTTCAAAGGCACTAACTGAGTTATCACCCTCTGCATCCCAAAAAACAGAGATTCAGATTCTTTATAAAACTACCCAGGATCCCGTGAAATATCCAGCTCCACAGAGAATGCAGCACCTTTCTGTGTGCTTTCGTACCTCACACTTCACATTCTATTTTAATTGTCTGGTTTTCCATCCCAAGTCTATAAGCTTACCCAATCATAAACTCTTTGTAAAATATAGTCTCAGTAGGTAAGAGTAAAGCTGATATTCATAGCAAATGATGAATATTGTTACTTGAATAAAGGTTGTTGAAGGGGATTTTATTCTCCTTAAACAACATAATTCCATTTATATTAGGTACATTCTGTTGAATATTTCATGAGAGCACAGTCTTTTAGAATGAAAACAGAAAATAAAATGGTATTTGTTGAGGCGCTCCTACATGTTAGGATCTCTGAAACTATGTTTAATCCAGGTCTTTAAAAGACATAATAATATAAATAATAAAATATATTTATACTTGAGACAAAGAAATGGAAGGAGGGTAGTTATAGACTCTTGCTCAAGTTATTCAAAATACTCCAGGTAGAATTTTGCATCTTCTCTGGTGATCTTTCATAGTCTCAACTATCAAATCACATCCATGAAACAACCATTGAGATTACATTTATTACTCCTCAGAACCCAGAACTCCCAAACTGTAACTTATTACTCTGTAGAGTATTTTCCAGAAATTCATCGAGTAACTATTTGAAAAAAAAAAATGCTTGTAAACATCAGGTACTATATTCTATTATTCTGGATGTTTGTAATGAGGCAAGCAACCCGTCCTGCTTTCACAGACCTTTAGGTAACAGAAGGGGTAGACAATATGGATTGTCACAAAGTCCCTAAACCAAGTGGCTTCCAGAATGACTTCATCAGGAAAGGAGTTCCAGAAGAGCCAAAAGGTTATCACGTGAAAGATGGAAAAGATGCATCATGAAACAAAAATGAAGTCAACCAAACAGACAAAACACACATAAAAGCCTCCTGGCAGCGGAGAATGTTAGAGGCTTACTGAACCAGAGGTTTGCACATATTGCTGAATATACTTGGAAGCTACCCCTTAGTTTCTCTTATTAAGGAGGTACGTATTTTGTTAATAAAAGGAAATGTTAAGATAAGATTTCAGGAGACATTTGGTGCCTGTATGTGGAGTCTTTCTGGATTGCCTCCAACACTATGGCATTCTCTCAATTCCCACATCTGCTGAAAGAAAACTAATCTCTCTTGGAAATCTTCCACGCACTAATAGAGGGGTCAGCGAACTACAACATGGGCTAGGCGCCAAATTCAGCCCACCATGGGACCAGATCTGCCCACAACCAGTTGTGTTTGTGTTTGGTTTATGCTAAAATGACAAGCTTGAGTAGTTGCAATGGAAATTTTATGAAGTGAAAAGGCAAAAAAAAAATAATTTCACAACATGGATCTTTAAAGAACACTTTCCCTGACCTTTGTCTACTTTAAGAACCTTTCTGCAGGCTCTTTTGAGGAAGACTTCGATAAAAATAAATGAACAATAAACCTAAGCAAAGTCCGATATATCAAAACTACTCCATTTAGCATGGTGCCATAGAAAAAGAAAGAGCTGTGATCCAGTATGAACAATATGAGGAGACAATGAAAGCAAGTGGATGTAGGTGTGTAGGGGTGTATGGTCTCAGAATCACTCAGAAACCTGCCGAGGACATTCACATAAGAGTGAGATTTAGAATTCAAAGGCCGTTGTCACAGCAAGATACAGCAAAGAGGGGGGGGTCTGAATGCACCAATGACTCTTCTAAGTTTTAGCACATTTATTTCAACTTCTTTATTTCAAATAAAGCTTTGACTTTATTTTTACCCATGATTTTTCCCACTCCATCCTCTTTCTCCTCCTCCCTCCCCTTTTTTGCCTGGCTCAGATTTGTCATGCCCTTTGGTATTATGCCCTTTGGTTCAATGTCTCATTGTAGCCCTGGTCCAGCTCTGTTTCTCTACATGGATGAGACCTAATGCTTCCTTAACATCCCCCAATTACTAACTTGAGCCACACTTTGAATTCAGACATGAGCCTTGAGCCTCCGCATGACTGGACTTTGTGATCATGCCACACTTTGAGCACTAATACTGGCCAAAAACTGAAAATGTGATAAAACACCGTAAATTGCAAAATGGCCAGGAATACACAAAGGGAAGCTGCTGTGTATCCACAGAAGCAGAATGAGCTACTGGCTCATCTGGACTCTATTTTTCCAAGTTCATATGGTTACCATTCCAATACATCAACCCAAAAGCCTAGCAGGAAAAAAAATTGTTAGGGGGCTGGAGAGATAGCTCAGCTGCTAAGAGGACCGGCTGTTCTTCCAGAGGAACTGTGTTCAATTCCCAGTAATTCAAATAGTGGTTCACAACCATCCATAACTCCAGTTCTAAAAGATCTGACACTCTTTTAATGCTTTTATGGTTTACGTGTTCACCTGTACTCATGTGCACTCACACACACACACACACACACACACACACACACACATTTTTTTAAAGCAAGCCTTTACTAATATAGGATTGTTAAAAATACATGTTATATGCTGAAGCTTTTAAAATTTAAGTCAAGACTGTGGCTAAGACAACAGAGAAAAACAACATAGAAATTGTCACGTATTTGCAATCTATCCCATGAAAAGGTAATGAAAACTACATTGTATGAGCTATGTGGCTTCCAAGTGATCAATAATTTTGTTTTGCTTATATATATGAATAACTAGAGCATAACTAACTAACAGAGCTTGTCCAGGAAAAGGAATAACTTGACCAGATCCAACGGGAACCTGTGCAGGGTCATCTGAAAATATGTAACAATTCAAAATGCCAATATTCTCATTCGCATTTCTCTAATTTGGTTGATATTTTTTAAGTGTATGTTGGGGAGGCATGGGTGGTTCAGGAATTCACTCGTAGAAGGCTAAGTGTTTTAACCTTGAACAATTGAAATCTCAAAGGTAATGCTAAAACACAGACACAATACTCAAAGGAAAATCTTCAAAAATGCACTTCTTCAAAAAAAATAAATGCACTTCTTCTGTTGAAACGTTGCTTCTAAATCTAGCCAGAGGCAATTATAATAAGTGTCACATTCTGTCACCATTAGGAATCATGAGTCTGAAAGGGTACAGCTTAACGCGCAAGCATGAGCTAGCACGAGTTCATGTGCTCTAGAAGTACAAGGATGGATGCCTTAGAAAGATACATTTGGTGTGTGGACGAACAAGCCATGTCCTCGTGCCATTTTGCCCAGGTGAGATAGTAAGTTGTTACAGCTCAAAGCCACAGTATGATAATATCACTGAGGAGCACACAAAATATTCAGTTTACCAAGTGCTAAACATACAGGCTATGCCTTCTTGGGGGAGTAGGATGGGAATGAATAGGTGTGTGAAACTTTCACTTATGCACATCTTCTCTGACCCTGCTCTTCACCTAATCTGTAAAATTTTATATTCCTTATTAATCACCTTATACCTTCTGTAGCAGTGTTTCTTAACCTTCCTAATGCTGCGACCCTCTAATAGAGTTCTTTATGTTGTGGTGATTCCCCCAAGCATAAAATTATTTTCACGGTTACTTAATAACTATAATCTTGCTACTGTTCTGAATCATAACTTAAATATCTCTGTTTTGTTTGTCTTTTGGGATCATGATCCACAGGTTGAGAACCGCTGTTCAAACTTTTACAAACATTGACAAGCTGTTTGTTAAAAATACCATTTTGAGGCAGGGTCTTAAAAGAGAAAAGTAGAAATTTAAGCAAACAGAGACAAGTGCTTTGTATAAATAATGTTAATTAGATTAAAAGTAACATAAGGACAATAAAAATATTTGTGAACATAATAATTAGTTTTAAAATGATTTATGCTCACATAATGAACCCTTATGAAAGTGGTTTGTGAAGAACACTTAATCACAAGATAAAATTCTCATCATGGAATCTCAAATGAAAAAGTAATATCAAAACTAATATGTAGGGTAATCGCAGTGTGTGAAATGTATTTTATATCCTAGTGTCTACAATAAAGAGCTGCGAGTGATGACATAAAAATGTTTATCTCAGTATAGAAGGATCACTGCTAATTTTATTTTCTTTATTATTTTATATTTTTCTAATTTTTATAATGAGCATATATTACTTTCATTATTTTAAAAGAATAATAATTATAATTAAATAAATATGAGACTTTTGTATCCAGATGCCCCAGGGAGAGATCTCACCTCCAGCTATTATTAGTTAACACATTAGAGAAGATTATGACAATTAGCTAAGCATAAGGACAGAGAAGATGGCTTAGCAGAAGTGAAGACATGAGCGATTAAAGAAGTGAAGACAGCGATTCAATTAAAAGATGATAATCCGTTACAGATCTATATTGCTTTGTCTCTTGCAAAGGCCTCTGTCTGGCCAGGTGTGGTGGCGTACAACTTTAATACCAGCCCTAGGAAGGCAGAGGCAGCTGAATCTTCATAGCAAGTTCAAGGCCAGCTATGGCTAAATAGTGAGACCTATCTCAAAAGGAAACAAAGCCTGGCAGTTTCACATACTTTTTTCCATAAGAAAAACATCAGCTTGCTAATGTACAGTCACATCAACAAGCAGACACAAGCGTCATCAATCACTATAAACATTTATTTTACACTTTCACAGACATAGGTGTTTTCCCTGCATGTGTGTCTGTGTACCATGTGTGTGCCTGGTGCCTACAGAGAGCAGAATAGAGTGGCAGGTTTCCTGGGACTGGATTTACAGATGCTTATGAGCAACTCTGTGGGTGCTTGGAATGGAACCCATGTCTTCTGGAAAAGCATCCAGTGCTCATAAACCCCGAGCCATCTCTTCAGTTACAATATCCATTATTTTAAATGCCTGGGAAGGTGCAGTGAGATGCCTTAGCAGGTAAAACCATTTGCCTAACACTGAGTTAGACTCATAGTAAAAATAGAGAACTGAGGTGGAAGTTTCGGGTTTCTTCAGAAAATCAGCTGTGTCATCTGAATTTTTTGATTTCGTTTTTTTTTTCGTTTTGGTTCCAAGTGAGAGATGTGGGGAGGTTTTGGCAGAGTTTTTCCACCTTGGTGGACTCGTGCCGTTGAGGTGAAGTCTGGGTGTTTTGCTGAATGGTATTGCTGCTGCTGCTGTTACTGTTGCTTGCTATTTGCTGCTGCTGCTGCAATTTGCTGCTTGGCTGTTTAACTGGACTGCTGGTTTCCTGACTACTGAGATTGGTATATCTGCAAAACAAAAACAAACAAACAAAAAAAAAACAAAAAAAAAAAAACCCTAATCAGAAGGCAGTAGCTAAAAGAAGGTCTACAACTCCTCTACAACTCCTTTCCCTACTAATCTCCTACCTAGAGTTGGGGGATTGGAAGGGAAATAGAGGTGTTTAAGAACCTTAAATAAGTTTGGCTATGAGTCTCAGCCTCTGCTTCAATACCTCAATCAGTACAGTCTTAAAAGAAAGGGGAATAGAAAGACCTGGAGGGGAGGGGAGCCTCATAAAGAAACCAACAGAGCCACAAACAAAACAAAAAAACTGGGTCCTGGGGTCCCTGAAGAGACTGATACCCCAACCAAGGACCATGCATGGAGAGGACCTAAAACCCCTGCTCAGATGTAGCCCATAGACTCAGTCTCCAAGTGGGTTCCCTAGTAAGGGGATCAGGGGCTGTCTCTGACATGGACTCAGTGGCAGGCTCTCTGATCACCTCCCCCTGGGGGGGGGGGTACGGCCTTTCCAGTCTACAGAGGAAGACAATGCAGCCATTCCTGATGAGACCTGATAGGCAACTGTCAGGTAGAAGGGGAGGAAGACCTCCACTATCAGTGGACTAGGGGATACAAATTGAATAAACTGTAATAAATGATAAGGGAGAAAAGACCCTTAAATAAAGTAGGTATTTGAAAAATGTAAGCCTACAGAGAACTTAACTCTCAAAAGTTTTCAACTTATCCATACATTCAGGTGCATCCATGTCAGCTATCTATCATCTATCTACCTATCTACCATCTATCTGCCTAGGAAGATATTCTATATCTATTATAGTAGGTATATTGTTGCTGTAATATATGTATATATTGCTGTATTATACCAGCAGTAGACTTATGTAAGTAAGGAAATAAGCCTAATGTTTAGTGTAAAGAATTTTGAAAAGCACCCCCAATAACAGACAACAAATGACACACTATTATTTTTGCAGTTTTGGCTGTCTTTGATTCCTACATGTCTTCTGACTCCCTGTTGGAGAGCAATCATATCCACATGAATTGATGACCACCAATTGTTCCTCAGGGACCAGTATCCTCATCTATCCCTGTCACCACTACACTTCCCAAGTCCCTCCCATAGCTGAATTCAGCAACCATCTTTTCTTTCCATTGACTGAGAGAAAAATGCTGCTACATGACAGGATTCACCAATGAAGCACCGGCTCAGGGTTGAACTGTTACTTCCCAACTCTAAAGATGCTATTCAATCATAACAGCTTAACGAGTCAGAGAAGTCAAGACAAGGATGTAGAGTTTAATAGCTCGACTCATCTACACGGCCTCGGCTCCTGATTTCCTTTTCTTGCTTGCACCCTCAAGACCTGGTCCAGGGCCAAGGACAGCTGTGTATCAATTACTGCAAAGAGATAAAGGCCTTAAGGGGAGTCCAGTGACCTATCAAGCACTCTGCTGGGACTTGTTCCGCTGATGTGTGTCTTTAGGCTGCATGTCAGTTCCATTTAGTTATCTGTATTTTAGGCAGCAGAGAGATGTGGCATTATGTTTGCTTAAAAAAAAAAAAAGTTTTAAAAAAAATCAAATAGTGCTTCTCCAAAGAGAAGTTTACAGCACAGGGAAAGACAGCTGCCAGGAAGAATAAAGGGCAAGCAGCCCTGGCTTCTGAGTAGCAATCCTGAGAAACACCCATAAATACTTGAAAGTCAGGACAGGTTGCATATCTTGCATGAAAGGTTAAAGAGTCAGGCTCAAGAGTCATTAAATAACTTCCATGCAATCCAACCTGAACAGATAAAGTTGCCAACTGAATAGAGGTGATCTGCTATCCAGTTCTGGACTTGATTCATCTTTGCTTAGGAAAACTAGCATTTCATCTATTAACGGCACACTGTGAGCAAGGCTATGTATTATATGATTAAAAGACAGGATACATATGAATAAACGGAGGGGACCTTATTTTTTTCTACATTTCACAATGGCTGTGGGCATACATAAAGCAAAACTGAACTCATGAGCTGTGGCCTGAGTTTTCATTTCCTCAAAATGTTGAACCCTCATCATCAGGGTGGTGGTGTGCGGACACAGGAGCATTAAAAGATTGTATCATGAGAGCAGTTCCTTCAAGAGTGTCATCATTACTTTCATTAAAAAAAAAAATCAGAAATTTCATTTGTCCCTCTGTCATGTGAAATCCCAGCACGAAGCATTAATCGGTGATTCAGGCAAAACTGCCAGAGTCTTGCCCTTGATGGCTACCTTCTCGAAATATAAAACAATAAATGTGCCATTTATAAGTCCTGGAGTTTATTGTGTTTTGTTACAATAAACAAAACCTGCGTAGACTAACACATCTTTACTAAATAACAAAATGTATATGCATATTCTAGCGTTGCAACACACGACATAAATCTAAACTGTCAAGATTTTGTGTAATTTAGTAGGTACACAAGATGCCATAACAAGCGAAGGGCTTATTATTCTTCAATTGGGAGTTCAGCGTTCATGTACCACTTCCCACCCTGGATGGTGGAGGATCTGTAGTTTGACCTTGCTCTTGTCTTCAGCACATCCTTCCCTCCCACTGTCCCTTCTTCAGGATCTTTCCTGAAGAAATCTGAGTCCAAGCATTCGTATTTTCTTTGTTCTTTGAATGACAGCTCTGCCAATTCTGCTGGTAGAAGTAACTGCCTGGTAGATTATTGACCCTGTTAAGTCATATTCTCCAAATGCCATTAGCCTGTACGTGCTATTAGTAAGAACTAATTGGTTCCTTATCCATCACTTTCCTCTCTGTTGCTTATCTCTAAGTAATGTGCACTCTCAAGTCTTCCATCTTTCAGCATTTCATGCTCACATGATCATCTGTCACTTGTTTTTATTTCACAAATAAACAGTAAATCATTAGTACTGCCTCAACTCCTCTTCCTGTGCCTTAAACCTCAGGGAATCCACCAGGTAATCCCTTCCTTTACTTAATATCACCCAACAGCCATTGCTCTTCATGCTGCAAACACACCATACCTTCTCCTGGATGAATCATGTTTTCCCCAATCTCACTTTCTCATTTTGATAATAATCGGAAGCATGACTGAACTGACTGTAGGATTCACCATTTAATCCATATTGGCTTAAAAATAAATTTATTACAATAAAAGGACCATGAATTGTTATTGTTTGACATATGTGTCCTAATATTCATAAATGGTCAGGAGGTAAAACTCCTCACTGTTACTTTATGATTTTGATTTGAACAAATTTTTAGGCATTGCATAATCCTTTTATCCTTTTGTTCTCCTAGTGAGTACCACAGGGCTCTTTGTCTCCCTTCCTCCCCTGCTGTACCTGCTACTCTTCCAGTAAGAAGTTATGCTTTGCTGAACTGGGGTCTATTTTCCCTTTGACAATAGGGATCAACAGATATTTCTCTTACCTAAGTTAATACCTCTATATCACCTTTAGCAGAACAGAAGTGACTAGGTCAAATGGAGTCATCGACCACCAGACGTGCCTGTATTTTACAGTTCAACTGCATCTTCATAGTCAGTAGTTAGCTCTCATCTGGCTTAGAGCTCTGCATGGCTACAGAAGCACTACTCAGGCTCACACATAGACAAAACACAACTTCATAATGGTACAGTTCAGGCAAGCACCAACCAGTGGCTACAAAGAATGGTATAACCAATTTCAAGCTACCTGTTAACTATCACTCACCACCTGGAAAGCCAATAGGGTCTTGCTCTAGCCTGATATTTTTTTCTTTTGCATGTGATGAGGTATCAGTTGCTGCCTAGGGATTTATCACATTTATCTCCTCTGAACATCACCTTAACTGAAAACAGTGAATTTAAGAAAATTCTAAGATGTGAACACCATGCTTCACTGTCTCATGTCCTAGATAAAATGCAGTCTCTCTTGTCTAAAAGGTGTGACTTTGGGGCCTCCCTTTCTTCTCTTTACAGTCGTGACTGTTCTAGTGCATTTGAGAACCAATTAAACATTCCAGGAAACAGACTGACCCACTGAAAGCAGAGACCTATTATCCTTGACAAACCTGGGAGAGGAGCTGGTAAAACAGGACCTCTTTGGCTTCGTGTGCAAAGGCAGGTGGGTGGAAAGTTAAGTTGGCTTCCCTATGTTTATCTGTTTAGATTGACGTGATCGCCTGAGAATCTTGTTTTCTGAGTAATTACCTAGCAGTGTTTCCAAGTTTGATCATAGCTCTTACTTATTTTTATAACTGTGAAAAACCAATCCATACTAAAAGGGGTCAGAGATAGGAGTGTGCTAGCCAGTCAACTTTGAACATTGTGTAAATGTGTTTGTGACTGTCTACAAGTATGCATACATCTGCACACGGCATGACAGATAGCTCTTTTGCTCAATTACCCGGTTGATCCGTCCTTTGACATACAGGTAAAGAACCCTGACTTAGGAGTCAGAGAGAACTGAAACATCTTTCAGTTTTTAGGAGTTACTGAATTGTGACCTTGTATAACTTTCTTTTCCCTTTAAAACCGGGTTCCTAGGTTTCTAAATAAAGAGTATTAATGGTGCCTGCTTTGCAGGGTTATTGTTAGGTTCAGCAGCTGTATCCCAAGGTGCTAAAAACGGTGCCTGGTGTAAGCACTTTAAAATGAGAACTATGATTTTTACCCATGGCTGTCACTATGCCATTCTAAGATACCACTAGGCTCATTTTACAGAATAGGAAAAAAATACCATTGAAGTTAAATTTGGAAAGTCCATGTCCTTTGTAGTACATCATCAAACAAATTAAGTGACCAAGACCCTTTGTGGATTATAAGCTGCCTCTGCTTTTGATTACCAAAGCGGGGACAGGAATTATTTTCTGTAACAAATTCTTTCTCTACTCCTCACATCCATGCACAAAGCAGCCAGCTTGAAGGACAGTATTCATAGGGCTATGTAGATTTCTGCAGGGTGTATTTATAAAATGCCTATTGTTTTATTCTCTTGCCCATTCTTCTAAACTCTTTTCTTTCTTCTAGTAACCAGCTAGCAGGATGTTCTGGAAACAAGATGTTTCTTAGCAACATTTTGTTTATATAGATGAAAACATGACCTTTCTTGCCACCTCCTAAGGAAGAGAAATCCTTAGCATTTCAACGGTGTATCTTTGCTGGGGCTCTTGGCTTTTTGGTTCTATATAGTCCTGTGTGCTTGTTTATTCTCCCAGGAATGGAGAATCCCTCACTAAATAACAGTTCTTCTGCAGAGCTTTGTATATTATATATCTCCTCATAAAGCCCCACCTTTAGTAAGTGTAAGAACACAGGCCCCTGGGGTTATCTATTTAGGGGATTTCAGATGGTTTACAGCAGCTATCCCCAGTCCACCTAACTGGCCTGAATCCCTCCAAAGCACTCACTTCTGCAACTCTGATTATTTACAGTATTTATTCTCTTTCTAAAGAAAAAATTCAGTGAGCTCTGAGAGCTGTTTTTAAAAGGCTGACGAAAGGATCAATACGTTTTGGTAACAGCAGGCCGTGTCTCCATTTCAGATGGACTGACAATGATCAGATCCCTCAAATCCCTGTTCTGTAAACCAAATGAAATGTCTCACTACCTAGAACACCTTCTAGGAGTGGGGCCGCCTCTGAAAAATAACAGACAATGTAAATTAGAGTGGCAAGTGGGGGATGAGGCTCTGAGTTTAAGGCATTTAACTTGGCAAAATGTTCACCGTAGGTTTCAGTATTACTCAGAGTTCTCTAGGAAAGCTGGAGACTGAGTATGATAGCATGTATATGAGCCGGAGAGGGAGAAAAGGGGGAGAGAAATTTATTTGAAAGAATTGGTTCATGCAGTGTCATGCTAGCAAATAAACACTCTGCAGTCTAGTTCCAGTAGAGTGGCAAACAGGAAATTTGAGTTTTTCAGTCTTGAATTCAGAGACGATCTGGAGGCAAATTTCCTAATTTATTTTTCAGTAGATAGTAGTCTTCCATATTAAGGCTTTGTACTGACAAAGCCACCCACATCAAAGAAGTCATTTACTCAAAGTTATAAGCCATAAGCTTTATGCCTACAGAATACCTCACCGAAACATCCAGACCAAAGTTTGGTCAAACACCTGGGTACCACTGCCTTCACAAATACCCCAGCTTCCTGCTAACCCTGGTTATCTTCTCTGAGTGTCATCTGCATGTAAACACAAGTGAAGAAGAACACCACCTGTTTGGAATATCCTGACAGCGATCAACTGAAGCACCTCTCATTCTGGTGTGTTGGAGCACTCACCAGTCTGTGACTGGATACTTCCTTCCTCTTCCTCTGAGAACACAGGTTTCTGTAGGCTTATTTTGTGCACATGGGCTTTTTACCTGTATGTGTTACAGTGTTTGTAACCACTAAGCCATCTCTCCACCTTTTTTTTTAACTACATGTTTAACAGCAAATTATAGGTTCACATGTAGGTATGAGAAATAACAGACAACCCTTATGTGCCTATGCTGTGTTTCCCCATATGATCACATCCTCTGAAGCTGTAGTTTATGGTAGAACCATAAAGAATCATGAAGCTGATTTTTTTTTAATCACGTAAGGGTCACCTACTTTTCACTTTTATAGCCTCACTTCCCTCTGCTTCAACGCCTACTTCACACCTGACAGTCACTAATCTGCTCTTTATTTGTAATTTGTCTTTTGTGTACATCATAGAATGGAATGACATACTTAGTGACCTTCTTGGAGAGACTTTTGTCATCCAACATCATTCTCTAGAGCAGTGGTTCTCACCTGTGGGTCGTGATCCCTTTTGAGTCCAATTTTAAGGGTTGCCCAAGACCATCAGAAAACTCAGATATTTACATTATGATTCATAACAGTAGTAAAACTGCAGTTATGAAGTAGCAGTGAAACTAATTTTATGGATGTGGGTCACCACAATAAGAGGGCATGTAATAGAGGGTCACGGATTAAGGACCACTGCTCCAGAGGTTCATCTAGGTAATTCAGTATGCCTATCCTCTGTTACTTTGTATACCCTAGAAATACTCACAGTACAATGGGACCAGGGAATTTTTTAACCATTCACCTGTTATGGAAGACATAGGCCATTTTTACTTCTTGCTATTACGAACAAAAGTTGTCTAAATATGTGCGTGCTGGTTTTAATGCAGATGCAGTTTTGTGTTTCTCTGGTTTAGATGTGAAGATGTTCAGTTGATGGGTCAGTCACACGTTGGATGCACAGTTCACATGCAAAACACCATTATTCAAGACTTGGATATACCATTTTACATTCCCTTCAATAAAACGTGAGAGATCCGATCTCTTTTCCCAGCACTTGGTGCTGTCACTGGCCCTAGTGATGACATTTTACCAGGAAATCTAGTAATATGTCACCGTGGTTCTAATTCATATTATATTTAATGATTAACAATGTTGACCTTTTCAAGTGACTTTTGGGTACCAGAACAGCTTCCTTCTTGAGTGTGTCCTTATATCTTTGTCAACTTTGTACCTGGATTGCTTGATTTCTTTAATTCTTTCTTTCTTTTTTTCTTTCTTCCTTCTTTCATTCCTTCCTTCCTTCTCCCTTTCTTTTTTTTTCTTTTTCCTGTGAGTTTTGAGAGTTACTTACATCTTCTCAGTATTAATTCTTTGCTTTTTGTGGGATTGGTGCTTTGAAAACTCCACTTCCCAATCTATGCCTTGTTCATATTCCTTTCTCAAAATCATCCTCAGATGAGATATCTGCTATTAGTAAAAATTTATGTCCTTGTGTTTTGGTTTGTCTATGATATTCATTTGACATATTATCATTTGAATTAAAAAGCCATCAATTTTTTTTTCCTCCAAGGAAGAGGGTTTGCCTCTTGTCAAAAAACAGCTAAGAGGCTGGGTCTATGGATCTTGTAGAGGACTCTAACTCCAGTTCTTGGGTATCCAATACCCTCCTCTGACCCCTGTGGTACCAAGCACTCAATGTATATACAGACACATGCAGGCAAGATAACCATACACATAGGATTTTTAAAATATGTTTTTAGACATCAGCTGTATTCATTTGTCATAATGTGTTTCTATGCTTTTTGATCAATGTGCTCATCTTTCTGTCAATAAAAGCCTTAATTATAATAGTAACACAAGGTATGTCCGTATCAGAGTTTGTCCTCTTACTTTTTTCTTTTTCATTTACATTTTGCATCTCTTTTCATTTACAAATACATTCCTGAATCACCTTGTCTGTATCTAAAATATCTTGCATGCACTTTTGTTGAAATTTCATCAAGCCTCTATATAAATTTGGGAATAATTGAACACCTTTTTGTGTTAGTCTCCACGCTCTGTTCAAACTTCTGTTTTTCTTTCTGTTTATAGTTAGTTCTCATAATTTGTCTCATCAACATATTTTTTTCACATTTCTGAAAATTTTACATGTATACTTTCCGAAATTCACACTAGACCATTGAGTTATATGTTTACTATTATCTTAATTTTTTTTTTCTGTCTGTGAGTGTTTTCCTTCATGCATGTCCATGAACCACATGCATACCTGGTGCCCAGGGAGGCCAGAAGAGGGAGTCAAACACACTGGAACTGAATTTGCAGACTGGTTACGAGCCACCACGTGGATGCTGGGAACAGAACCCAGGTCCTCTGCTAGAGCAACCAGAGCTCTTAACCATTGAGTTGTCTCTTCAGCCCTCATATTTTTTAAAGCTTTTATTTTATTTTATTTTATTTTATTTTATTTTATTTTTTTTGTTCATGTGTTTGTTGCTGTCTTTGTGAACATGTGACCGGTGCGTGGGTGCTTAGTGGCCCGGGAAAGGCACTAGATTCCCTGAAACAGGAGTTAAAGGCAGATATGAGTTTTCTAACGTGGGTGCTAGAAACCGATTCTATATTCCCTGGAAGGAGCCACGCTAAACTACCAAGCCATATCTCCAGCCTACCACAGAAAATTCTAAAATAACATCACTTCAATCATTCTTGACTCAATGTTTCTAGATATTTAACAATCATTAGTTAGGATGTCTCTTTTGTGAAAATTATCGTCATTTGTTTATAAGTTGGAAATCATTTCTCAGCAGAGTATCTCAAAAATTGTATTTCTGATTAAATCAGGAAAACTGCACATTGACAGGAAGGTTCACCCCTTTTGGGGGCTGGAGGGATGAGGTGGTTATGTAGAGTTCACATCTCAACCCTCATGTAAGAGCCTGTCATTGTATGACTGCCTGTAACCTCAGCTATGAAAAAAAAAAAAAAAAAAACAGAGGGAAGAAAGAAAGGATGTTTAGAGCTTGTTGACTTCCAGCCTGTCTGAGAAATCAGAAGCCCCCAGTTTCAGGGAGAGACACTGCCTCAAAGGAATCAGAAGAGAATGATAAAGTAGAGCATCTGGCACTATCTTCTGGACTTGATGCTCACACAGACCCACATACAAGCACCCTTATAAAAGCAAGTTTATAGACTCTCTCGCTTTCATAGATTATTATTATTATTGTCATTACTATTTTGGAGGGATTTTTAAAATTTATTTTTAAAAATATTACAATTTATTCACATTGAATCCCAGCTGTAGCCCCCTTTCTGGTGCCCTCCCAATCCAGCCCTCCGTTCTCCTTCTCCCCCTATTACCCTCCCCTAGTCCACTGATAGGGGAGGTCCTCCTCCCCTTCATCTGACCCTAGCCTATCAGGTCTCATCAGGATTGTCTGCTTAGTATTCCTCTGTGACCTGGTAGGGTTACCTTTCTGCCTCAGGGGGAAGTGATCAAAGGGCCAGCCACTGAGTTCATGTCAGAGACAGCTCCTGTTTCCCTTACTAGAGTATCCCTTGGACACTGAGCTGCCATGGACTACATCTGTGCAGGGGTTCTAGGTTATTTCCATGCATGGTCCTTGGTTAGAGAATCAGTCTCAGAAAAGACCACTGTGCCCAGATATTTTGGTTTTGTTGCTCTCCTTGTGGAGCTCCTGTTCCCTGCAGGTCTTTCTATCTCCGTCTTCTTTCATAAGATTCTTTGCACTCTGCCCAAAGTTTGGTTATGAGTCTCAGCATCTGCTTTGATTATCTTACTGGGTAGAGTCTTTCAGAGGCCCTCTGAAAGAGGTAGGCTCCTGTCCTATTCCCTGTTTCCTCCTTTTTCTGATGTCTATACCATTTGCCTTTCTGAATGAGGATTAAGCATCTTACCCAGGGTCTTCCTTTTTGCCTAGCTTCTTTAGGTATACAGATTTTTGTATGATTATCCTATATTGTATGTCTAATATCCACTTATAAGTCAGTATATACCATGTTGTCTTTCTGCTTCTGGGGCACCTCACTCAGGATGATCTTTTCTAGTTTCCACCATTTGTGGGCAGAAATTGTGGTATATTTGTTGTCATTATTATTTAAGATTCCTCTTCCTTTCTGTTGTATCTCATCAAGTGATGGCTTTAACAGCATCAGTTGAGTTAAAGACCTAAATTACTCAACTTTATAAGCCCAGCATTTCTGTGCAAAGCCAAACTGCCACACTTTTTGAGATTTCCTTAGGCTAAGGTACATTATGATGGAAAGCAGGGGTTGGATTCTGAGCTTTTGACACTAAAAGTATACAAAGAGGTAAAAAATGAGAGTCCAGGCATCAGAACTGCTGCTGGAATTAATTTGTTGTTCACAGTGTGAACTGTCAATGTGAGAAGGCTTTACAGCAGCACAGATATTTCATTCAGACCTACCAATGTGTAGTTACTGTCATTTGCTTCCGTGTGAATGCAGAGCACTACAAAAAAGGCTCTTTCCTTCTGATGAATTGCAGAACTTTGCTGTATGTTCTGAGATTCGAGTTTCCTTCAGGTACCTCCCCTGCAGTACTGTGTGAAGGAAAAAATGTGGTTTGACACGCTGAGGATGAATGTCACTCTGCTTTGCACCATCTAAAGCAAGTGAACTCCCTCATAAAAGTCATAGCAAAATATTTCAACTCTAGAAGCCTCAGTTTCCCAGACTGAGGTGTCAATGTCCCTGGAGTGACTGACCACAGTCATTCAATATGATCAGTGATGCTTTCAAGTACCGTACAAAGAAGATAAAATCATCTCTCTCTTTTCTATTTCGATACTCATGCCTTCAGAGGCAGGATGACATGATTTTAGTTCATCGACAACTTTCCCAATTTCAACAATGAACATCTACTATTCAGAAATTTTCTTGGTCTTATTTTTAAAACCAAATACCTATGTCCTGGGTAACTCTGCCTTCTAACAAAACCAGGATACTTTTTATTCAGGCTTTCCTTCTTATTTTGAACTTTGGAGTTTTATTCAATTATTTGCTTACTTTTAGTGTGTGCCTCTGTGAATTTCTCTCTCTCTCTCTCTCTCTCTCTCTCTCTCTGTGTGTGTGTGTGTGTGTGTGTGTGTGTGTGTAAACACTGCTTGATGAGTCCATTTAGTGCTGATTGCATGTGTAAATGTTTAGAGCTGACTACTTGGAAAGGGAGAAACTATGACGGAGCTTAGCCCTGGAAAAGACTGATTCTTCCTCTCAGCACCATTATTATATGTTGTTTTTTACGTAGGAATCGGGCCATGTGAACACTCATCCATTCACACTGGCATGTCCATGTCTGTAGCCATTGCGCAGATCCTGTTTAGGCAACCATATCATTGAGATTTCACGGGCGCAGCTTCCCTGCCATCCATTGACAGCACTATTTGGCCACAGATGTCTTCATCCTCTGGCTCTTACAGTGTTTCTGCCCCATCTTCCACAGTGTTCAGTGAGCCTTAGGTAGAGGGTCCCCAGTGGATGACCCTAACATCAGTTGTGATTTTAAATAAAATGTAACTTGTATGAATCTAGATTCTCCTCTCTAGAATGCAGTGTGTGTCTGTTTCTAGTTTGTCTAAAAAATGGGGGTGGGGTGGGGTGGAGTTAAGTGAAGTAATAAACAGGAGATCACCACACATATGCACAGCTCATAAGCTCAATGACATCATGACCGCCAGCTGCTCTGTGCTACAACATCCTTGTTCCTTGCTTTCCTCACTTAGACTCTGGGGCAAAGAAACAGTCATAAAAATGATAAGCTTTGTTCTGACACTCCCCTTCTTCTTACTCTCTGTCATGCTTAAAACAACAATGTAGCTAACCACAAATTGTATCTACCCCCAATTTGCTGCCAAATGTTGTTTATCTTCTAATTCGCTGGTTCTATTCATCTGAGAGCACATGGCTGTCTGGCAAATCACACAGGTGTACAAGCATGGCCCATGGATTGGAATAGCTATACGTCGGTGTTCTGGAAGAGTGGAATACAGTATGTGTAAACCTAGCTCACTTTTCAGAGTGAGATGCCGTCATTGTGTGAGCGGAGTGAGCTGCAGATTGCCATCGGCATTCTAATGATGGCATTTAGGAAAACCATGATAAAGCTCCAGGTGGAGTTTTTGAGCAGGTTCCCGAGACGTAGATAGAAGAGTGCAGGCTAGCAGGAGATTTGAGCACATTCGGGAGGCTTCGAAGTCAATATCTGAAACACTGTCAAGTGCCAGATACTGCGTTTCACTCTGTTAGTAAATGTAACAGATGCTTTGCAAACACATTTGGGATCTGAAGGCTGACTGACTATGTGGAGCTGATAGAAATAGAAGACAGCCATTTACCACATCAGAATGTGAGAAAAGAAAAGCTTCAAAATTAAGCTTAAAAGACAGTGATTTTTTTTTTCACTGTCTGATGAACTCTGAGAATGTTGACTGAAAAATATCTGCTCCCCTATCACTAACTTTTGCATTCTGCCTTCCATTTGACATCAGTAGGGAAGGTTAACACAAGGAAGTGTCACCTTCCAAAACAAAACAAAACAAAACAAAACAAAACAAAAAAAAATGTCTTTTTTGATACAATAGTGAAATCACCAACATGGATAGATAGATCCCTGTTGCCATGGGGATGGTTATGCTCTCAGAAAAATCTAGTATTGCCACGTTTCCTCTGTGAAGTCAGGGAAATAAGGCACAAAATGTTGTCTTTTTCTTTGTCCTGTGGATGAGGACACTGTTAACCTTGGAGAGCTTCGCATCTCCATGATGAAGCATAACGCAGATCAGCCAAGATCAAAGAAAGTTGTGGCTGTTACTGAGAGCACAAGCAATAACACGGTTAGGTTTATTCATGTACTAGTTTTAGGAGGAGGCAGAGGGCAAGATAGTTTCCTCAGTTTGAGGCTTTGAAAGGTGAGTTATCCGTGGCAGGCTGGCTGGAAGTATCCAACTGAGAACTGTGTGCGGAATCTCAGGTCACTCTGCTAAGACTTGCTGGAGTGTGAAAAAGCTGTGTGACATATAACAACACAGTCCACGGGGTAGTGCCGCAAGCAAATTCTGTGACGTGTGTGTTCAGATGGGATAACTGGAAATGCTGATCATTTACACAGGTATATGATCACACCTAAAAAGATGCTGAGGATGACAAGAAAGCTGCCTGGGCATACAGAGCATTTTTGAATCATCTTCAGAATTTGAGGATAGAACAAATGGGTACTTCGGTAAGGAAAATGTCAAATCTAAAATTATAGTCACAAAACATCTAGGAAATCTGGGAGATTATAAAGAGACCTAATCTAAGAATAATAGGAATAGAGGAAAAAGAAAAAAACTCAGGTTAAAGTCACAGAAAATGTTTTCAACAAAATAGTACAAGAAAACTTTTCTAACCTAAAGAAAGGGATGCCTATCAAGGTACAAGAAGTATACAGACCACCAAAGAGACTAGACCAGAAAAGAAGTTTCCCTCAAAACTTCCTTCAAAACAGTAAACATACAGAGCAAAGAAATAATAATAAAAGCAGCAAGGGATGATTATCAAGTGACTTTTAAAGGCGGACCTAACAGAAAAACGCTTTAATAGATTAACACCTGACTTCTCAGTAGAGACTCTAAAAGTCATAAGGACCTTGACAGATGTTCTATAAACTCTAAGATACCACAGAGGCCAGCCTAGACTTCCATACACAACAAATAGTATGCAATCACAATAGAAAGGGAAAATGAGACATTCCATGATATAAACCAAATTTAAGCAATAGTTGTCTTCAAAGCCAATCTTTACACAAGGCACTAGAATGAAAACTCCAATATAAAGATGTTAACCACACCTGAGAAAAAACAATGAATAAATAATACCAGAATAGCGAATCAAAAGATGAAAATCACACACCATCACCAAAACGACAATAACAACAACAAAACAGCAGGAATCAGCAAGCACTACTCATTGATATCTCTAAATATGATAAAGGCAGTTTACAGCAAGCCCATAGCCAACATCAACACAAATGGAGAAAAACTCAAAGCAATTCCATTAAAGACAAGAACAAGACAAGGTTGTCCACTCTGTTCATGTCTGTCCAATATAGTATTTGAAACCTTACCTAGAGCCATAAGACAACTGAGGAGATAAAAGGTATATAAATTGGAAAAGAAGGAGTCAGTGTCTTCATTTGCTGATGATAGGACAGTATAGATAACTCACCCTTAAAATTCCACTGGGAAACATCTACAGCGAATAAACATTTTCAGAAAAGAAGCTGGCTACAAAATTAAGTCAATCAGTAACCGTCCTATATACAAATAACAAATGGACTAAGAAAGAAATCAGGGAAACAACACCTTTCTTAGTAGCTTGGAATAACATAAAATATTTTGTAGTAACTCTAACCAAGCAAGCACAATAAATACTTTAAGACACTGAAGAAAGAAATTAAAGAAGATATGACAAGATGGAAAGATTTTCCATTCCCATGGATCAGTAGAATTAATACAGTAAAAATGAACATCCTATCAAAAACACTTTATATCTCAATGAAATCCACATCAAAATTCCAGCACAATTTTTCACATATCTTAAAAGGACATGTTGCAACTTCATATAGGAATACAAACACACACACACACACACACACACACACACACACACACACACAGAAAAAAAAACCTCAAAAAAAAAAGATAGTTTTTCAAAATACAGAAAAATTAATAAAATGCTTGGGGGTATCACTATCTCTGATCTCAAATTTTACTACAAAGTTATGGTAATAAAAACAGCATGATACTGGCACAAAAACAGACATGTTGATCAATAGCATCAAATTGAAGAAACAGACAAAAATCCACACACAATGGGAACCTTATTTTTTATAAAGTAGTCAGAAATACACACTGGAGAAAAGGCAACGTCTTCAACAAATAGTGATGGTCAAATTGAACAACTACATGTATAAGAATCCAAATAGATCCATCTTTACCATGCTGCACAAAACTCAACTCCAAATGGGTAAAAGGCTTCAGCACAAAACCAGACACACTGGACTCTATAGGAGAGAAACTGCGAATAGCCTTGAACTCATTGGCACGTGAAAAATTAATTTACTTCAAATCTGTATTGTTGCAGATACGTCACAGATATGAATCATTTTATACAAATACCTGCTTTGTGCTCAAGACATTCAACCTAAGCAGTATGTAATATATTGAATTAATTCATATTCCACAAGTAAAGAAGGCCCTGAGGTGATTTAATGGATTTTTTTTCCCTTTATCTTCTATTCACATATTTTTTATTAAAAGTGTCTTCTTGTGAAAGCCAGCTAATTAGGGTGGAAAGAGAAAGAAAAGGACAGATCAATGCCATGCAAACACTGCTGCATTGCTTGGAGACCTTCATTTCCAAATTATACAGACACTCGTACCCACACTCACTTACACGCACGCCCACACACAACCCCCCCACACACACACTTTTTCTTGTTGTTGCAGTTGCTTGAAACCTTGAAAGAACTGGATTTCAGTCAGCTAGGCTTCAGCTGATCTTAGACGCTGGTGATGAATCGGTTCCTCAACTGTGAACCCGCGGTCCTGATCACCAAACCGTCATTTATTTACTGTGAGTGAGGCAAAGATTCACCTCCCTTCATGGCCCCCATTCCTTAATTTGTACTTTGACAGAAATGGCCCAAATGAGTATATACACGTGCAAGATATAGAATTAGTCAAACATACTTAAATATCACTTCTATCCATGCAGCTGATATGGTTTCAAAACATTACCTAACCTAACTAGTGTCAGGCAGAAAACACTTGAGCGATTGTCATTATTCTTTTACCCATAACCTAAAATATAAAAGTAAACAAAAAAATAAAGAACTGACTTTGAGAACGTGGGTGAATACACTTCACTTCTTACCTTATGAGTGAGATGCACTGCATGTAAATTTGTTAGAAGAATCATATTTTGTGCTTCTACTATACTTTAGACATCAAAAATTGTACTAATTACAAAGAAAAAAATCTATTTTAGTTAAATAAGAGTTCAAAGATAGGCCAGCAAAATCTCAAAGACAACCCAGCAAAATTGCTCAATGGGTAAAAGTGCTTGTTGTCATGCCTTAGGACCTGAGTTAACTCTGATTTCCAGTACCCAGGTGGTAGAAGAAAGAAGAAACTCCTACAAGCTGTCCTCCGCCCTACACTCGTGGCTGTGACATGTGTATGACCACAACATACACAAAAATAGATAGAAAGATAGATAGATAGATAGATAGATAGATAGATAGATAGATAGATAGATACATATATACATACATACATACATACATACATAGACAGTTCAAATATGTTTAGCAAAATTTTAGTTGCATACTCCAAAGTAAAGTTCCTGATGGTCACTTTTATCATCTTTTCTGGAATGTTCTAGCTTCATCCCTCTTTTTTAAGTGGAAAAAAAACCACAAATATGCCTAGATTTCTATTGTCTCATAGGTTCGATCTGAGCTACATATTTTCCTTCAAATGAAGAAATACCAAGACAAGAAAAGGATTCAAAATGACTTTGGGGTCACGACCAAATGATACAGAATGCACAGGTCCAAGATGGGGAGTTATGTGGCAGGGGTGTTGAGAGGCATTGTCATTTAAAGCAAGTGTTAACGTCCATAGTGTCACCTGTATTGGCCTCTTGGGACTCGAACATCTCCACATGTATCTCCTACCAGGATTTACTTTGCTTACAGTGCCCTTTATCACATCACGGAACTACGCATTAAATTATGCGGTATAAATGTACCACCATTTATAATCATGTAAGAAGAGCATCTTGGACTAGGGATGTACTTGTGTTGGTGGAGCGCTTCTCTGGCATGCAGTCTTGGATTTCATCTTCAGCACCACATAAACCAAATATGGCGGTACACCTTTGCAGTTTCCAGCACTCGGAAGGTCAAGGCAGACTTTCAGTGTCCTCTCAAATATACACCAAATGTGAAGCCAGTCTGGGATACATAAGACCCATGTCAAAACAAGAACCCTTCCCCCAAAAGAGACGGACTGTATTTTGGACACCTCTTTTCTGACAGTGCTTTGAGGCAGAAGCTAAAAATTGAATAAAATGTGAAATTTAGGTGTTCCATGGACTTCAGTGTTTTTAATATGTCCCAAAATTATCATTCATTCTGTATACTCTGGATATTGTACTTAGGAGATACGTCATTTAATATTTGGACAAACAAATTACATGATAATATGTTCATACTATAAGTTAGGCATTATTTTTCTGAATTATTTTTAAAAGAGAACTGCAATTTCCTTTTTATTAGCCGCTTCCCACTTAAGGGTGAACTGTTCCCCTAGGTGCCATTGTAAATTCCATTCAATGCAACCTCTGCTAACACATTAGTTTAAGGCAGTGTTTCCTTAAATTGTTTTTTCCATGGCAGCAGGTGAATTGATTGAAAGAACCATAATAATTTTGTTTTAAGCTGACATCCTTTATACATCTGTGATCCCTTCATGCCAGACATTACATTACAGAGCTGACATCTGTAAGGCAAGTAACTGGGTTCTTCCAAAGCAGTATGTGCAATGATTGTATATACTAATTACTGTTTATTACAACCTATATATCTTCCAGGAGATGCTTTAAGCATGCAAGACGGCATATCTTAACTAAGAGCAATGTGCAACCAGACAGACAACAGAAAACAAATTTAAAGGGTCCTACCTATTTTTTTAAGCTGCCCATTAGTTTCTCAAACCAATAAACAATAATCCCTCAAAAGAGAATGCATGGCCGTGCTGATAAAGACAAATGTAGCATGATCAATATATTTTAATTAAATATGAAGCATTCTTCAACATGAAGACATACACCACAGAAGCAGGCTGATTACTGAAGCTTAATTGTTGCCATTGTTTTAGGTTGGCTCTTCTTAAAATGCATGGTCATGGTAGGCCTGTTAAGGAATAATGTTCCGTTCACAAATTGTCGTTTCAATCATTATCTGCCTAGGCAAATAGGTAAGTAAACTTGTAGCAATAACGTTAAAGACTCATTTGCTCAGAGGAAAAAGTACAGCTTCCTCCTCTGTAAGTGAAAAATTAAAACTAAGAATTCTTTAATCTACTTTCTTCTAATAATCCTAAAACCTGCTGAGAAAGAAAAAAAAAGATGGGAGATAAGATAAAGAAATGCTATTGTCATCAGTCTTGATGGATGATATATCATGCATGAATTTTTGTTCCCACAATCAGTTGAGTCCTAAAGAAATAGAACCACTCATTTTAAAATGAGGGAGGATGATTAAGTGTTGTTACGAATAAAATACATCTGGCATCAAACACTGGGAGCCTGAATTCACAAAGAACTCTTTGCAAGGTAGCTTTCTCATGTGGTACTGAATGATACCTCATAGGCACTAAGAGCTCCCAAACAGTCGTGTTTTTTAAGTACTATCTGTCTGTCTATCATCTATCTATCTACCATCTAGCTATCTATCATCTATCTGTTCATTCCTCTGTCTACCTATCTCTTTATCTACCTTTCCACCTATCTCCTATCCTTCCATCTGTCTTGCTTTGTCAATAGGATTTTATTCTGTAGCCCAGATGGGCTTCAATCTTCCTGGACATCCCAGACTAACTTTGAACTCAGGATTCTCCTGCCTCGGTATTCTGAATTCTGTCATTTCAACAATGAGCCAACATACCTGATTTATTTTTCTCATTCTCAATAATTTACTTATTATCTATCCTAAACCAAACAAACAAATAAAAAAATTTCACAAGAGTAAAAATAACTTTCTTCCAAATTACCACAATAACCCAGACATCAGAACAGGTGTTCACATATTCACTCCACAATCCTCTGTGAGATGAGTAAACTAGGAAACCAAAGAAACACAAATAACTGCATTAAGTAAATGGTGAGCCTTCCCCCCTCCTCCCCTGTATGTATGTTTATGTGGAACAGAGCACAGACAAACTCTATTCTTAACATTCTCTATCCAGCTTGAAAAATTCTATTTGGGGCTTAATTCTCTCTTCTCTTCTGGACATTTTAAATGATTAGCTTCCTTCTGCACTGCCTAATGGATGTTTCTTTTCCATCGCATTTGCAATAATATACCAAACCGAAGCACTGAATGAAGAACAAGAGATAAGAGCCTGACCGACTTTGAAACCTAATGAGGAACATTTTGACAGTTCCTATGGGTAGAGAAGCAGATTCATTCTTCCTTGATTAAAAAAACCAGTGGCCTCAAACACTTTGAGAAAGAAAAACTCAAGAGACACTACTGGAACCCAGACTAAGAAGAGACGAATAGGAGCCCCCTGCCTTCCCCATGTCTTTACTGCAGATACTTCTCACCAGATGTGGAAGCAATTCTTTCTGATACCTGAGCCAACTTGACAGTTTAAAAACTGTTGTTCTCTTGATGCTAAGTTATGGCAATCCCACTGGCAATAGCTAGTACCATATGTTAGGAATCACTCTGTCAGACAAAGACAGGGTACTCCTTTCCTATAGCTCCGGAAATCCCTGCTGTCTGTTGCCAAAGCAAATTTAGAAGTTGCTTTGACATTCTTTACTTCAATTTCCTTTAATTTTCAGAGCTGCGAGAGTGGAAGTAATGCATTTAACCCTCTTGATTTGACCGTAGTTCAGCTCACAGAAATTTTCTGTATTAGTTTACCTTAGCTGTGTTTTTTTTTAAATCACTACATGAAGAGACATTAATCATAATATTTCACCTTGCCACAAATATCTAATCATGTTGGTCGTGTAAGGCATGGCGCTGAAAGTATGTCGGGAATCCCAGCTACCCAAGCACCCTGGGAAATATCTTGTCTAGATATCCTACTACTGTAGTACTACATAGATACATTCTGATCTCTGGAATTCACAAACACAGGGGAAAAACAGCTTCGCTGGTGCTGATCATAAATAGACATATTTTGTAAAGGGGGAATTATCAATGACCCATGTTAGGTATTAACAGCTTGTGTCCATCAGTGTAGTGGACTGGGTGGTCACTTGTCTCCAACCAAAGAAAATGCAGACCCATATCTTAGAAACTATAAATGTGTCCTTATTTAGACAAAGAGTCTTTGCAGGCGTAACCAAGTCAAACATCTCACTGTGAGGCCATCTTGGGTTTCTTTAACAGGTACTAAATCCACTGACAAGTACCTTGTCAGAGAAGCCATGGGAGGATGGAGACAGAAATTATAGTGATGCAGCCACAAATGGAACCATCGATATAGATGAGATAGAGAAAGGAAATTCCTGAGTCCCTTAGAGAAAGCACTGCCCTGTGATCACCTTACGCTTGAATTTCTGCCTTCTCATACTGAAAGTGGACACATGCCTCTTTTTAAGGTTAAATTTATAATGATGTATTCTAAAAGTCAGGGAGAGTAAATATTGCCAAGGGACAATAGGAGAACTTCATGAGAGACCTTCGAGAACAGTACAGGTAAGAAGGGTGGATGGCGATTCACGTTCGTGGAAGCACCGCAGTAAGTGGGAGCTTCTGCCACCTCTAAATCAAAACAGGAAGAAAGCCTTACCTGTAAGGGAGCTATCTGACCTGAGCAGCGCGGCTATGCAGGAAGATGAGCCAGCGGGAGCCATATCAACACACCTGTTCACCAGCACTGAGGAAAGGCAGGACCAGGCTAGGGCAAAAACAAAAGACACACTGACCTCCTTCGGGCACTTGCCGTTCCCTCTCCTGGTGATTTCTCTCATTGTCCAAATCCATACAGGAGAAGGCAACTAAGAGCCTGGGGGGCGGTTTCATTCTACAGGAATCTTCCTTCTGCCAGACATCACAGAGAACTAAATGCGTATCGATTTTTAAAGGTGATCTGCTTGAGGAAATGAAACGCCAGCCAGACGCTTTGTAGGAATTATTTAAATTCTAGGAATCTGAGACTCCGTGAAATGCTGGGTGGAGACATGCTTCTCTTTCTTAGAATTCAGATTCCTCTATTACAAAACCAATTGCCTCAGTGGAGTTTAATAAATCTTTAGTAAATTTCAAATAATGTCTTCAACCAACCCAATAGAAAAAAATTAGAATCTTTAAAATTCTCCTTATAATGTTTTAAACTATAATGTCTCAAAAAATGAAGATAAGGTCCCTCATAACAACTCTGCAATGCATGTATTATTGTATCAACATTCTATAGCACTAACCTAGGAATAGAGATGTTTACTGCAATCTCTTAGCTAATAAGCCACTAAGTTGAGAGATAAATGATTCCTACCTGCTCCCAAAGCTGTTTTTGTTATCTGACTCTATTCTTAAGACTCGTTTATTTTTATTCTATGTATATGAGTGTTTGCCTGCATGTATACATTCGCACCGCATATGTGCAGGGCCCACAGAGGCCAGAAGAGGACTACTGGAACAGGACGTACTGGAACTTGAGTTACAGTCTGTGGGCCACCATGTAGGTGCTGAGGTTTGAACCCAAATTCACCAGCAAGAGCAGCCAATGGTCTTAAACACCGAGCCTCCCTCCAGCCCCTCTTCACAGATAGTTTTGTTGGATTAAGATGCAGTCTCAGAGCCCGCCATCGAGTTCATGTCAGAAACAGTCCCTGTTCCCCTTATTAGGGTACCCACTTGGATACTGAGCTACCAAGGGCTACATTTGAGGAGGGGCTCTAGGTTGCATCTTTTTTTACCTCCCCTCCCCCCCAGGGAGGAGCAGCCTTGCTAGGCCACAGAGGAGGACTTTGCAGCCAGTGCTGAAGACACTTGATAAACCAGTATCAGATGTAAGGGGAGAAGGTCCTCCCTTATCAGTGGACTTGGAAAGGAGCAAGAAGGAGATGAGGGTGGGAGGGTGGGATTGGGAGGGAAAGAGGGAGTGGGATACAGCATGGATACAAAGTTAACAAACTGTAATTAATATTAAAAAAATAAAAATTAAAAAAATGCAGTCTCAGCCTTTGAAACCCTACCTAGAAATGAAAATGTAAATTAAAATTCTAACACCAAGTTCAAAATCTAAATGTTACAATTTCTTGGAGAAGTTCTACTTTTCTATCAATTTATCAATTCCAAAGCATTCTATCTGTATTCGCAATAAGAAAAGTACATTGTCAATCAATGGTCAGCACTCAATTATAATATTTATTAGTATGACCCAATCATTGTCACACACTCTTATGGTTAATAACAAAGTATATCTCTGCATGATGAATTAGCAAGGAACAAATTTACTAAATTTGAACAATTATAAATCTGGAAAATAATATTTGGCAAACGATTTCAAAGATTGAAGTCAAACAGTTCATAGCTGCCATCCTATTTTTTAAAAAGTAAGCCAAGAAATATTTGATATGTGATGTATTATGCTTTGTTCAAATGTTTTACTTGGAGTAAATGCAATATTACTGAAAAGTTAAAAAAATACTAAGAGAAGTCACATAAAATCTGGAAATGTCTCAGTCACCACATCTAAGACCTGAATTCTTCTTGACTTACTTGGAGGAGTGAAAAGCGATCGTTCAAATTGTGCTGTTTAAGGATTTGGTGAATGAAATGCTTAATGTTCCAAACATTCGCAGTGAACTCTGCCTCACAGGCATATCCTCAGCCATGTCCTTTGCTCTCCGTATTATTTGTTCAACCCAGTCCTCATCATGGAGTTGTAAAGCTGGGGGGGGGGGGGTAAAAAAGTGGGAAAACTTTCACTTTGTAAGCATCCTTGTCACAAGAACATTTTCTGCTCCTTTCTGCTTGCTTCTCTTCTTCATTCCCTCACTCCTTTCCTTCCTCCCTTTGCTTCTCTTTCTCCTTTCCTTCCCTTTTTTATTTCCTCCTTCCCTTCCTCTCTCTCTCTTTATATTTTTTTTTATTCCTTTCTCCACTCTCACCCTTTATTTAATTACCCTGCCTCTGCTTCCCTCATTCAAAGAAGATGCTTTTAAGGGCATACTGTCTATGGACAAATCACATCATCATCTATAATCCCAGTTTTGTTTAGAATCCCCTGTGTTTTATCAGTAGCCTCTGCTGGCCAAGAATAACACCATGGTTAATTTATTTATTTTTAGACACATTTTCATGTATGGTGCCAAGGTAACACACTTAATATGGGTCAAAGAGTACTTTTATATACTTCTTTATAAAACATTTATGCTACAGGGCTGGAGAGATGGTTCAGGAGTTAAAAAGCATATGCCATGCAAGCAATAGGACCAGCTCCAGAGTTAAGAGCCCCTAGACCCATGAAACAGTCAGATGAATGTGGCAGCTTGTCTATAGTTCTAACCTCAGGCGACATGGACAGGTATACCCAGATCAAACTGATGATCAGGACAAGCCATGTTGTTGCCCTCTGGGTCTGAGAGACCCTGCCTCAAAAAGACTGAGGTGAGGACCAGAGAGGCTGCTTAGTTGTTAAGAGGACTCACTGCTCTTGTGGAGGACATGGTTTCAATTCCCAGTACTCACATGGCAGATCACAGTGTGTAACCTCAGCTCCAGGTGATCCAATCCAGCTCTGGATTCCATGGGCACCAGACATGCACCTATTACACAGACACACATGCAGGCAAATACTCATAAATGTAAAATAAAAATAAATCTTAAAAAAAAAACTGAGGTGGAAGGTGTTCAAGAAAAATGTCCAACATCAATGGCAGGCTCCACACTCACACACTCATAAATGCATACACAAACACACACACACACAAACACACACACACAAACACACACATGTACTTGTGCATGTACCGACATACATGTGAACACCTACACACATACCCATAACAAACATACATGTGAAAGAATAAAAACTGTAAAATTATGTGCAAACATTCATGCATTCTAAACCATTACATATTTCTTTGTGTCTCCTCACTTTTGCTTTCTGACAGAGACGTTATATTTGATAAAGGATAATAGTCCTTTTGATAGAATAAACTCATTATTAGAAAAAAAAATAAATCTCAGGTGTGAGAAATGACTAACCAAAAGGCACTTACTCTATCTAGCATCTGCACTTTCTCCATCCCTTGAGGTTTTTCCGTTTCTCTCTCCACCTGCCAATGCATATTGGCCTCGGGGTTTACTTCAATACCATTAATACTTTGATTGAATCCAAGCCAAGTCTCTCTCTTGATTCCTCTTAATACAGCTAAAGCAGGTTGGGGATTTTAAAAAAGACTTTCTCAAGCACTGAGGGATTTACAAAAGTGAAATGAGCTCAGTGATTCCAAGAACTCTAAACCACTCAGCTTGCAAATGGCAGAATTTTGTCCTTCTGTCCCTCAGCTATTTTCTAGGAAAGAGTCCTTTTCCTTGGCTCTCACCAAAGTAATTCCCCATCTTCCTAATTCGTTCATAACCCATCTCTATGAAGATATGTAGACACTTTTTATATGTCCTCAGTCAGGGGATCAAAAATAAGGGAATGTATTTCTCTTAACATCTAGCATTTTTGATTCTTAATTCCCAACTTGAAGTCTAGCATCTTTGTAGAATTAATTCTAGGCACAATGTCCTTATTGGATTATTTTTGCTGGCCCTCCTAACATGATGCTCTAAAGGAACAACAAGCATCTCTTTTACCTTCCTTCCTTGCTTGTATTTACACTCTTTTTTATTTTTTATTAATTACACTTTATTCATTTTGTATTCCCCCCCATAAACCCCTCCCTCCTTCCTCCCCTCCCAATCCCACCCTCCCTCCCGTTTCTGCATGCATGCCACTCCCCAAGTCCACTGATAGGGGAGGTTCTCCTCTCCTTTCTGATCTTAGTCTATCAGTTCTCATCAAAAGTGGCTGCATTGTTCTCTACTGTGGCCTGGTAAGGCTGCGCCCCCCTCAGGGGGAGGTGATCAGAGATGAGCCACAGAAATTAGTAGTCTTCTTTCCCTGGGCAGAGAATGCCTTACTCTGAAAGGTAGCCATAACATTTAAGCTATTGCTGTGTCACCTGTCTTCTGTGCAGTAGGTGGCCACCAAGCAGTCAAGACTCATTCCAGAAGGGTCCAATCCAGTATTCAATAAAAAGAAATGATACAAAGAAGGAGTGGGAAAGGCTCTATGCACGCAGGATACCCAGGCCTTCTCCACTCCATTTATTTTCATCTCTGTGCACCTTTTTCTGCAATAGCACTCCGTGTACATGTCCTTCCTTCTTTGAGCTTAAGAGGAAAAATGGGTAATTTACCTCAAACCTTGTCTTCCATCTAAGGGTCCTTGCATCATGAAAAACTATGATCCAACAAATTCATTTCCTTCTCTGTTTTTTACAAATCTTTTGTTACAGGGTGTCACCCTTGGCCTTTATAATATATGAGAACTATTATTGTGCACAGTTGTTCTCATAGATACAGACATATAGTCTTGTTCCCAATATAAACCCTGTAAAATGACTGCAACTGCTTATGGCTTCATATCTGTTTGAAAATCCTTTTACTTAATGTCACTCAATGGCCATCCATTATTTTATGAAGAACTGTATGTACAGAAAAACCAGTCTAAGAGTATTTCCAGGAAGGAAATTAGCCATTCTAATATATTTGCTTTTATGTACAGATCCCTTGAAAAACTGTTCCTTTTCAAGTTTGAGGAGAGTAGGTTTCTATGGGTTCTCTGCTCCAACAGAAGAGCTACAAGAATTTTAGAGACTACCAGGTCAGAGGAGAGACATGAATGCTATGAAACTAAGAAAACAAAAGGGAGTGCCACCAGAGGGATGTTAGGATCTTCCTTTCAGCATTGTTATCACTGCTGCTGGGGCTATTGAACCTGGAAAATATGCATAAGTAAATTCCTGAATGCTAAAATCTAGACATGCAAGCAACAAGCTTTATGGTGAGACAAAAGTTTAAAGCTTTATCAACCAATATCTAAATCCAAGATGATGCCATGAAATTCAAAGTATTTCTTTGAGTTGTCTGGTGTCTGTTGACTTTTATAAACATAGAAATACCAAAGAGAAATTGATACATGAAACTCCCTACACACAGAAGCTCTCTACAGAGGCACAAGTGTTGCACAGGAGTATGGAGCCATATAAGATAGCAAATGAGCGTGGAAAGACTCCGGAATATCATTAGGATGTTTCAAACTGTTTTTTTTTGTTTTGTTTTGTTTTGGTTTGGTTTTTGGTTTTTGGTTTTTTTTCCCTGCCAGGCAGATGAGGTTAAAGGATTGCTTCTTAATACCATCACAAAATCCATACCAGCATAAAATATATTATCATTGCACATTTCATTTAATTATTTAATTAATGACTGAATCCAGGGTTTTTGAAGCAACATCAAAAGAGAGTCCTTTAGAAAGGAAATTGTACGGTTAATGGGGAGCAGACAGGGGAGGGAAAGAGACAAACCAGAGATGGCAGTGAGAGCAATCAGAAAACATTTAAATGTATATGAAATTGTCAAAGGATAAACTTATTTTTTTTTTAATGAGAATCCAGATTAGCATACACACAGCTATATAAGAAATGCTGGCACATATTTACAGTAGAATTAAAAATGTATGAAGGCAATGATAAATTGCATTTCATCAGAAACAATTAATAAATTTTCTATGGGCCAGAATAGTGTATGTTGCTGTTAGTCTTTTTACTACTTACAAAATTACAAATTAACTGAAACAAAAACCTAAGTGACTATAAACTAGAAAACTGTACAACATGGAATAATAGAATTATTTTTCTTTTCCTTTCTTTCTTTCCTTTTTTCTTTCTTTCTTTCTCTTTTAACTCTGCTCTTTAAAAGCTTTAGGTCTTGGTCTTAGAATGCATCATGGGTAAAGGCCTTGCCCCCGAAACGTGAAGACCTGGTTCAGACCACCAGAACACATGAAAGGTTGAGTATGATAGTGGACTCCTATGATGACATGGGAATGAGAGACAGGAGAATTTCAGAAAGCCCATGGGCCAGCTAGCTGGTTGAATTGAGGCAAATAATATGAGATGTTATCTCAAACAAGGTGGGAAGCAAGGCTCTGACCACACATGAACACACACAGAGAGAGAGAAAGAGAGAGAGAGAGAGAGCTGATTTGAGCAAGAGTGGGGTCCAAACCACAGAAATCTTGTCCTGATATCAGCAGAAGTGGAACCACTCCCTCCCTGCCCCATGCCAGCATGTCCCAACACCTGGTCATGTTGCTGTTAGCCAGGTTAAATTTTCTTTCTCCTTCATAGGGTAATGCCCAGCAGTCCCTGCAATTCCTCCTTATGCAAATGAGGCATCCTCAGCATGCTGGCCTTGCCAATGATGTATACCCACCCCAATAGCCCATACTTACCCAGCAAAGATTTAAATACTCTTTGTTATCTCTAATTAAATGAGCTGTCTCTCTGAAGTTGTCTCAAGAAAAGGCTATTTTTCCTGAACTCACTCTATGAGCTCTCTTCCTTTCCTCCACCCTTGTCTTTCTGTGTTACTCCACTTCCTAGGATCCTCAGTTTTGATCACATGGATAGTCACACCATTAAAGGTGGAGAAACAAACAGAAACAGCAAAGAGAGAGAGAGAGAGAGAAAGAGAGGCTTTAAAAATTCAGCTCTTCCCAGACAAAGCAAACAAATTCTAATAACTAATAAAGCTTTCAATGAACACAGTTCATTAATCATTGAATAATCCGTGTTTGGATTAATCATACTAGTGGTCAACCTGGTAATGCACAGAGTGACACTGTACAAACTGCAACGTGCTTTACCACTTGGGTATTGGATGTGACTCGTTATATTGATTGCTTTATCATAGTCAACATAGCCATCACATCACAGGAAATACTGTGGTCAGATTCTTATATCCTTTCCCAGCATACCCGTATCTAAAACAGCCCTTCATCTGCTCCAAAAATCTCTAGAGTATTAGAAGTTACAGTATTAGAAATACACCTTCAAGTTTGAACTATTTTAGCACATTAAAAGGTTATTTTTTAAAAGCCCTTCCAAACTGTTATCTTCCAATATGGAAAACTTTTAAAAAGTAAAGCAAAAAGGATGTGCAAGGCCTGGGAGATACAATTAGGAAGATGAGAAAAGGCCAAAAAGTCTATTTGGGACCCAAGGCTTTTACAGATAAGTTAATGAGGTCTTTAGCCTCCAAAATGTTCAAAGCTTCAAAAAGAAATTAATTTTTAAAGCCCTGGTACACTAGATAACAGCTTGAAACTCCCACCTTCACATTTAGGCATTGCGAATTTTCTATCATACATAGTCAATGTTCTATTTAATGCAGTATGACATTTCAAATGATGAAAATCCTGGAGAGGGCATTCACAATGCAAGCCTTTATTTTCATCCCCACTAATGATTTTATAATGGGGGTCTTATTATATTAATGATAACTACTGGGAATAAATAAATAAATAAATAAATAAATAAATAAATAAATAAAAGGAAGAAGAAATCCAAAACACTCTATTCTTTGAAAGAAATATCTGTTAAACAGGTTTGTTGACATAGGTGGTTAAAAGGGAAACAGAAGGCTTGATGGTGATTAATCATTATGAGTCTGATATGAATCACAGTAATTGCCAAATTAATTTATCCATTATTGCTAACTGTTAGGTGTACATCTTTTTTTTTCTCCCTATTTTCCCCCACAGCATGAAATTCAAATTAAGTCTTTATAATAGCTACAGCCTCAGCATTTTCTTTGGTTGGTTGGTATGTAAGGTCAAACGGATGGCCAGACATTTCCACACCCGCCCACTCTCACACAGGGTGATGGAACTGAGCTTCATAACTCATTTTTCTATTGCCACTATACCAAGCACTTGGGTGGTTGTATTGTTTTGATGTGCCAAGTTGCTTCTTTGGGGGTTAAAATTGCCCCTTCCCCTCAGAGGTTAGAAGACAGCTCACTGTATCTGTTGCTGTGTAAGCTGCATCTGCTCCCCCATAAAATAATTCTGCTTCATTTTAAACTATGCTGTTTCTGAAGGGCACAATAATTGGGGGTGGAGGGTCTTTGTGCAGAGCATTTGAAGACACCAAATGTAACATTATTTGGAAGAAAATGTTTTTTCCAACATCCTGAAACCAACCCAGTGCATGGAGGAAGGAAGGCTAATGCAGCAGTACAGAGAGCTAGAGAAAATCAAATCAGTACGTGTGGGTGATTATGAATTACACTGCTCCTTAAAAGCAGTAGAGACAAGGAAATGGCATAATTTGCCACGACTATTTGTTACTCTAGCAGTATGCAGCTTGTAATAAGATTTCACATCTTAATTCATCTGAGAACCTTGTGGTGTTTTACAAGCACTAATTATGGGAAGTTCGCCATGCTTAACTAAAGATGAGCAAAGGCTGCAGCGCAGACCCTGTTCTTCGGGGTGATAAATAGAATCGAGAAAATGTACCAGTGGGAGAGTATCGAGAGAATAGTATCAATGAAGCTGGCTGGCATTGCCACTTTTGTTTGGTTTTTTGTTTGTTTGTGTGTGTGCTTGTTTGTTTTCTTTATAGGATGTTGTAGCCATGAAAGTGTGGAGCTCATTTTTCTAATGAATCTCTATGCAGAATTTATCCTGTATATATCTGTGGGCTCAATACATTTGAAGCTCATGAAATAGCTGGGTTTGTTTGCGGTGATAGGCATGCACAGAGGCTATGGTAAAAAACTCCTCGGAAGCTCTGAGTGGATGTACACATGAAAGCCAAGATGGACGGGAAGCTGTACATCACCCAGAAGACCTGGAATTGTGGTTGGAAATAGTTATGCAGGAGAAGAGAGTGTTTTTTTTCAGACCAGCAAAGCCTAATAAATCCCCTCATTTGCAGGCACGGAGACATGTCCCAAATCTGAAAAGGATCCAATATGGCTGCGGTTTAGTTGGAGAAAAAAAACCAGTAACATGGGTCATTGCTGTGCAGAAGGAGTAAAGTTAAAGGGGCATAGTGTGGAAGATGGGCAGAGCATCTCACTTGCAAACTCTGTGCTCTTTTAAACAAAACCTGAGTTGAGATTGCTTGCTTCTTTAAAATTAAATCATACAAAAACATTCACAAACCCACTTTGTAACAGCAATTTCCAACATCTGATTAATTAATATGGCAGATGCTTTGCTTTTTAGCTTCTTCTAATTTTGTTAGAGAATCCTGAATTAGAATGTCTTATTCCAAGATTTTCCGTCAAGAGGAATTAGAAGCATTGTAAATTAGTTTCCTTGTTCTATTGAAGGTAAACAATTCTAGCTTTAATATAGACATTGTGTATATTATATATATAATATATATATATACTGTCATTTGCATTGCAAAATGTTGGGCATTTAAATAAAATATAAAATGTTTCCTTTTGTTCTTCCCCTGAAGTTGAAAAGTCAAGGAGGAAAAAGATATTTATTCAACTTCCCCTTCTATAAAAGACTTAAAATTAGTTTAAACTTCAAAATCTTAAAAAGCTATTGACAAAAAAAAAAAAAGAAGAGATGCTTTGCCAACCAAAATGCCATTACTGTCACTGCTAATTCACTCTAAATTGCCCTGAAAGCAGATTCTCATTTCCTGCTACCTTTCTTCATTGGCTTAAAACCAACCCGACGATATGATGTTTTATAGGCTCAGACATGAAGTATATGGCTAAATATTAACCTTTCAGTCTACCTTACCGCTAGAACTGCATCCCTAGTGGACTAAAGGAATAGGAGAATTTGTCACTCAGTTAAATACTGAAGCACAGACTAGAAAAACAAAGGCACCTGATGGCACCTGTTCCCACTTAAAATTACCCACACAACAGACTAAATTATTCATGGTGAGACCAAAGACACATGCAGGAAGGAGGAGGAGGAGAAGGAAGAGGAGAAAGAGAAGGAGGTAGAGATGGAGGAGAAAGAGAAGGAGATTTTCACATTTGGTTTCTTTTTTTTCTTTTTTCTTTTTTTTATTAATTACACTTTATTCATTTTGTATCCCCCCATAAGCCCCTCCCTCCTCCCCTGCCGATCCCACCCTCCCTCCCCTTTCTGCATGCATGCCACTCCCCAAGTCCACTGATAGGGGAGGTTCTCCTCTTCTTTCTGATCTTAGTCTATCAGTTCTCATCAAAAGTGGCTGCATTGTCCTCTACTGTGGCCTGGTAAGGCTGCTCCCCCCTCAGGGGGAAGTGACCAATGAGCAGGCCAATCAGATTATGTCAGAGGCAGTCCCTCTTCCCATTACTATGTAACCCACTTGGACACTGAAATGCCATGGGCTACACCTGTGCAGGGGTTCCAGGTCATCTCCACGAATAGTCCTTGGTTGGAGTATGAGTCTCTGGGAAGTTCCCTGTGTTCAAATTTCCCTAATTCAAAAAGAATTGACTTTAGAAGTTTTGATTTATAGTACTGCAACAGCAGTGGGTAGTTAGCATAACTTGTATTTTAACTTTTTTCCCAAAGATAGAAATGCATAGTTTGATCATTTCTCTCAATGTGATCCAGAAACAGCAAGCCACAACTCTGACATTCAGGAGACCAGTAAGGTAAACGATTCATAACTACTTTTTAGCAGTGCCTGGTTGTTCAGATCCAGAAGTTGAATAAATTATGAAGATCTGGGCATGACTTTATTGTATAGTGTCTTTTTGTTACATGATTTGGTTTTTGTGCAACCATGGGCAAATATAAGGGCTCTACACACATTTCAGTGGATCACCTAAGCTGTGATGTTTGGCGGATTAGATTAATCAAATGTATCGTTATTTGGAATACTTTGGACTAAGGTAGGTTTTAATGCTCCATCATAGACTGAAGATCAGCTGTGCTGCCTAGAATCTGCTTGAAATATTACAAGGATTGGGCGATTTTGTATGTGAGAGCTTGTTGTGTGAATTGTTCCCTCATCTATTCAAAAGCATTGGTCTTTTTTCTTATAAGCATATGAGCTTTATAAACTTAGACCTAATAATTAGAGAACTCTGCAATTTTCTGTGTGCTTGGAAGATTAAATAAGGAGAATTCCAAATGGTAAGCACTTCAAAGTCTGTGTTGTGTTTAAAGAATGTAGAAGACACCATTGATGCTGCTTGGAGGAGTGAACAATGGTTTCGTATTTGTATAAGTAATTGTCTTCATCTGCCTTCATTGTAATATAAGTATACGCTCTACGGTGGCACGCCACAGGGTGATTGCACCGACCATCCATTAATACTGAACGTGGCTATATCACATGTTCTCCGACGGGAAATGTGAACGGGTGTAAGACTAACAGTAATGGGGCTGGAGAGATGGCTCAGCCGTTAAGAGCACTGGCTGCTCTTCCCGAGGCCCCAAGTCAATTCCCAGAAACCACAGGGTGACTCACAGCCATCTATACTGAGACCTGATACCCTTTTTGGGCATGCAGGTGTGCATGCACATAACGCACTCATCTACATAAAATGAAAACTAAATAAATCTTTTAAAGAAACAAAAGACGAACAGTGGCATAACACAACTGTGACTTTTTAGTTCTCTTTGAATTCCAAGATTGTAGATGATCTAAAGCTTCTGTTTCTTCATCAAGTGTTCCAGACCAAGTAGAAGCCTAGGACTAAGCCCAGTTAGCCCCACCTTGAATGAGAGCCGATAACCTTAACCCCATCTGGGTCACTGAACAACCAAGCTGATGATCTGGGAATGTTAGAAGAGATCTTCATGGCACCCTTCAAAACTGTTTTTTTTATGTAAAAATTGGCAAACACAATATTTAAGCTAGACATAAATAAGATTACTTAATATGGACAAGCATGAAACATCCCATAGAGAGAGAGAATGCTTAGGCTTTTAAAAAGAGGGAGGTAATAAATTGCATAATATATTTATAAAATATTAAGTAATTATATGTCACCTGTGTATAGCATTTTTCATGTGCCCAGTTTAAAATTAGCCTGAATGGATCAAGAACAAATGTTAGTGCTCAAACTTTGCCTAGCATGTGAAAAACTGAATTTGTTCTCAGTCTCTCTCCTTCTCTCTCTCTCTCTCTCTCTCTCTCTCTCTCACACACACACACACACACACACACACACACACACACACCTAGAAAGGTTAGCTAGAAACACATTGTTAACAAGTTTGAAATATAGTCCTTAAAAAAATATTTTCAGGAAATGAGATATCACAATAACTCTCTAGGCTCACCTGCCAGTAATAAAAGTCAAAAGACCCACTTGGGCTTCATCCAAAGCATAGATTCAAGGTTGGGATTTTACTGATTGAACCCCCTCATGACTCTATACTGTGGAAAGGTTTTCTTGCTTCAACACTTCCTGCAAGGGCTAAAACTTTCTGTTAGCAAGTGCTGAATGACTTTCGTCATTTAATTTAGCTTTAGGGACCTTGTGCCATAGAAAAAAGAGGAAGAAGCCTTTGACTTTTGTAAGTCTCCATTGGATAAGGAATCATCATGAAAAACTATTTGGCTTTTAAGGACGTTTGCACTGGGATTGACCTTAATGCAGTGCTGCTGAGTTTCCTCCCCAAGAAAACCTTCCTTCTTTTTGCAAACACAGCAAAACTCAAAGAAATGTGTCACAGCCACAGGAAGCATAGCATCTCAGAGGCCCCCTGTGGACTCAGAAGGAAGCTGGGACATGGCTACTGTCATAGCAAATATGCTGGAGATTGATGGGGACCATGATTGTGGTACAGGGTGCCTGCTCAAGCAGATATAAATCTTGGTAAAGGAGTCAGTCAATCCATATAAAGACACCACTAGGAAAACCACAACCATCACTGACTATACTTAATAGCATCACAGAATCGTGGAAGGCTATAAATCTTTACATGTAAATATACCCACCTTGTTCCAAGCCACCTTGTAATATTACTATGTCAACAACCCAAACTGTGAACAATGGCTACCAGAGTGATTAAAGTGGCAATGTCATAATTTCTCACATTTATGTAGGCTCTCTTTCTGTTTGCAAGGAAATTTCACACTTGTTCTCTTAAAGCTCCTGCAAACTTGTGAAAGTCAGGAAAGACGTTTCTAACTTTCCACAGAGAAGAAAACAAAAGCTAATAACATGAGAAAGGGCTTGGAGGTTGTCAGTGATGAGAGCAGGACTTGGGGCAGGCATTTTGACATGTAATCTATGAAAGTCCAAGGAATCACCTGTCATATTGGTATATAATTGTCTGAACTGTTCCTAGTATTCAGCCCCACTCGCCTTGTTCTTTGGCATTTTTCTTCCCAACATTATTTCTTTATTATGTAACAATTAATCTGATGAAATCAAGGGGTTCTGACAGGATAAAAACAAGTGATTAAATAGTGAAACTGTAGTAAAATCTACATTGATCAAAGCTTCCAAGTTGACAAAGTACTTTCCAAATGCATTTGTAAATTATTGATTTTAAGCCTATTATATACTTTCTCAAAGGCATGATTTGTGTCAATATAGATTAAATGGTGAGTCAGGACTCTTATATATCACTAAATTTCATGATTATTCATTCAAGGAGATATATGTCTCCAACAGTTTAGGACTTAACAAATACAAACAACATGTTAATTATACAAGACTTCAAAGCTGTTATCAGAACTCCTGGGTCAGACATATAATTATGAATATTCATGTATGTGCTGCCTTAGTGCTGGGAAAGACCCATTCATCTTAGCATTAGCCCCAAACACCAGCTAATACACACAAACCACATACAGATGCAAGCGTACACACAAACACACACATTTACACATACATGAAAGCACAATCTATTCATATACACAGATACGCATGAACAAACACATATAACACAGGTACACACATGCACAAATATATAATTTTATGGTTTTTAAATTGATGTTTTTATTTTTGAAATACTGTGCTCCCACACAATACACTGAGATTATATTCACCGCTCCTACTACCCATCTTACCCCTATATCTTTCCCATTTATTCAGATCCCTTTCTTATTCCCAAATATTCCACCAATATTCTCTCCTATCCATTATTTCTTTTCTGTTTTTCTTTTTGGAGGACCAACTCAGGCAACAACAGATTTTGTGTGTTCATGGCTGAATCATCCATGGCCTACCCAAAAGACATTGTCTCTCTGTATTTCCCCCATCTTTTAGCTTTCAATATTTTTCTACTCACTCCTCAGTGAGGTTTTCTGAAATTCAGAAGGGTAACACAGACTTCCCACTTGGGGCCAAGCACTCAGCGATCAGTTATTCTTAGCACATGGTCTAGCTATATATCCTCTCTTTGACCACAGCGACTGCTGAAGAACATTTCTCTGACTGAAGGTAATAGCAACACTAGATTAATGTGTATAAATGTAAGTATTTAGAATACAGCTTAACTGCATGACCATTTGTCAAAACATGACTAGCAGATTCTCCCACACGGCCTGTGAGCTCCATAGCTATAGCTCTAGGCCAACCTTATAGTGTCGTGCATCCAGTCTCTCCCAGGAAGTCTTCAATCCAATCAAGAAGCAGTTTGTTACATCAGCTAAATTCTGCCGGGCATGAACTTGAGGATTCTGTAACCATCGAGAGCCCACATATCACTACCTTGTTCTTTGTAACACAATTATTCTGACCACATACCTTATATTGTTCAAAGTCCAATAAAACTAACAAACCACCAAAACCTCAATTTTCGGTTCTACTATTTTCACTTGGTTAACTCCAGTAAGCATTCTTTTGTGTCTTTTCTGCATAAACCCACATTTTGTTAAATTTTCCAAAACTGCATAATATAAAACAGCCAGTTACAACCTTTTGATAGGCTTTGCTGAGTTAGTATACATGTCAGAAAAACACGTCACTTAACATATTGTCATAACTATTGTCAAAGCTTTTTTTTTTTTTCATAATCCCCCCAGGGTAGTGAAATTTTTTGTTGGCTATGTTATCTGTATTACTTCTAGGTCCTTATCTCCCTTCTCATAATTCAATTTCTGTAGCAAATCAATTAAATAATTTTGCTATCCAACTATTAGTCAATCTGCCTTTGCGTATGCATGGTTCTTTGGGCATTTTATCAAAAGGAAGCCAATATAATCCAGACATTCCTTTTATTATCCATGAAGAGTCTTCAGAAGTTGGAGGATAATCTACCCTCAGTGTTTTCCACGTAAGCTCTCTGAATGGACGTTCACAATGACAAAATGCAACTCTAAAGCTAGATCCCACATTAGAAAGCATAGGCAATGGTCTAACTCCTATTTTATGTATACTCTAGCTACCCCTGTTCCAGGTGGCAAGTAAAGAACTTCTCTGTCAAATATCACTTAGTCATCAAAATTGCCTTTCATTGTCAGTATCAGATACCAGTAACAGGTCCCAATCATGAGTCGTGACTCATCCAGTTCCACGTACATGCTGTATGAATTATTGTGAGTGTGTGTTTGTGTGTAGAGGGAGGTGAAAACCAGAGGTCAATATTGAATGTCTTTCTCAATAACTTTCTATCTTATTTTTCAGACCATTTCTCATTGAGCCTAGAACTCTCTGATTTGACTAGATTACCTATCCGGTGGGTCCCAGGAATTATTATGTCTCTGTCTTCACAGTTCTGAGATTATAGACATGCATTCCTGGAAGGATAAGAATTCACTATTATGCATGCTAGGTAACGTGGAGTCAAGCTCAGACATTCCTGCATGTGTGGCAAATACGTTACCAGCTAAGCTACACTTTTATCCCCTAAAATATCATTACATGGGAAAGCTAGTAAGAAATGCAATCATTCACAGAGCTGAAAAAACATAAAAAAATGTATAATTTAAATAATAACAAGTTTATGCCTTCTCATATATTCAAGTTAATATGTATCATGATCCTTGATTTATCATTCCCTAGCTGTAAACTTTTACAGGCAAAACACACCATTGGTATCTTTCTTGGACCTTTGCAACTGTACATCAAATAATTATGAGGACTGGCGGCATAGTTCAGTGAATAAAATCACTTGTCACTCAAATACTTGTACCTGAGTTAAAAATCCCCCAGAATCCATATAAATCCCAGATGCATAGTACAAGCATCTGTAAACCCAGCACACTATGGAAGGATGGGAAGAAGTGACACAGAGAGTTTCCAGAAGCTTGTGTGCCAGCTACCCTGTCCTATGCAGCACTAAATCAACAAAGAGACTGTGTTTCCAATAAGGTGGAAGGCTAGGACTCGCAGCCTGAGGCCCTCTAACCATCATATGACCTCCATGGCACACATGTACCTTAATATGTTTTTACCTACATATATATATATATATATTTTTTTTTATCATTCATGTTCCCAGGAAAATCTCATGTAGCTGTCTCTATCTGAGTGTTTTTCTCAAAGCTGGAAATGATATTAAAATTCAGTGTCCCTGAGATTTCACCTTACACCCATCAGAATGGCTAAGATCAAAAACTCAAGTGACAATACATGCTAGAGAGGATGTGGAGAAAGGGGAACCCTCCTCCATTGCTGGTGGGAATGCAAACTTGTACAGCCACTTTGGAAGTCAATCTGGCGCTTTCTCAGACAATTAGGAATAGTGATACCTCAAGATCCAGCTATACCACTCCTAGGCATATATCCAAAATATGCTCAAGTATATAACAAGGACATTTGCTCAACTATGTCTGTAGCAGCTTTATTCGTAATAACCAGAACCTGGAAACAACCCAAATGTCCCTCAATGGAGGAATGGATGCAGAAATTGTGATGCATTTACACAACGAAATACTAGTCAACAATTAAAAACAAGGAAGTCATGAAATTTGCAGGCAAATGGTGGGATCTAGAAAAGATTATCCTAAGTGATGTCCCAGAAGCAGAAAAATACTCGTTATATACTCACTTATAAGTGGATATTAGACATATAATATAGGATAAACCTACAAAAATCTGTATACCTAAAGAAGCTAAGCAAGTAGGAGGATCCTAGATAAGATGATCGGTCCTCACTCAGAAAGACAAATGGGATGGACATCAGAAGAAAGAGAAAACAGGAAACAGGACAGGAGCCTACCATAGAGGACCTCTGAAAGACTCTTCCTAGAAGTCTATCAAAGCAGATGCTGAGACTCATAACCAAACTTTGGGCAGAGTGCAGGGAACCTTATGAAAGAAGTGGGAGATATTAAGACCTGGAGGCTACAGGAGCTCCACAAGGAGAGCAACAGAACCAAAATATCTGGGAACAGGGGTCTTTTCTGAGACTGATACTCCAACCAAGGACCATTCATGCATATAACCTAGAACCCCTGTTCAGATGTAGCCCATGGCAGCTCAGTATCCAAGCAGGTTCCCTAGTAAGGGGAACAGGGACTGTCTCTGACATGAACTCAGTGGCTGGCTCTTTGGTCACCTCCCCCTAATGGGGGAGCAGCCTTGACAGGCCACAGAAGGGGGCAATCCAGCCAGTCCTGATGAGACTTGATAAGCTAGGGTCAGATGGAAGGGGAGAAGGACCTCTCCTATCAGTGAACTTGCAGAGCGGCATGGGAGGAGATGAGGGAGGGAAGGTGAGACTGGAGGGCATGAGAGAGGGAGTTACAGCTGGGATACAAAGTGAATAAACTGTAATTAATATAAAAAATAAAAATTAGAAAATCATGTTATTGGTGAAGTGTGTGGCTCTTGAATCAGTATTGGGGTTCAGATCTTGGATTTGCCACCTGTCATTTTTTTATTATTATTAAAACTAAATTCTTAACAGACACTTACAAGTAGCATTTGACCTGCTTTATTATGTATTCAAGCAACTTTCATGTTTCTTCATGCTTCTTCCCATGTAGGCAGTCCTTCCCCATTCTTGCTTTTCCTGATTTGAGTAATTTTTCTTTCACTATAGAGTAGATGTTGTTGCAGTGTAACTCTAACCTGCTAATGCTCAGGCTCCTAAGATCATTCTTGACTCTCACTTCTTTGATAGTGATGTCAGTTGTTTAAGTGTTTTCCTTGAAGTGCATTTCTCTCCTGAACTCAATATTCTCACTGGGATCTCTGAGGGACACCAGACATCACCCCATCCAGCACCAAGGTCATGACCAACGCTGTCAGCTTCCATCCAGTCAGTTCTTCTTGAACATTCCCTATCTCAGGTGATGGAAGGAATGTTTATCACCATCATTTTTTCTCTTGTGTCAGCATTTGAGCAGTAAGAAATTTCTGTCCTTTCTTCAGATACATACAAGATCTTACCAGTTTTTAGAAATCTCTACTCTGAGGGCTGGGGTGGTATCTCAGTTGATAAGCTGCCTATATGGACAGACCTGGGGTTAAAGAGATGGATCCGCAGATAAAAACATGCATTACTCTTACAGAGGAACTATGCTTGGTTCTTACTACCCAAGTCAGACAGCTCACAACTATCTATAACTCCAGACCCTGGGTATATGAAGCCTTCTTTTGGCCTCCACTGGCACCTGCACTCACTAAAACACACGTGCATATACATGCAATGCAAAATTTAGAAAGAATACTTTTAAAAGAGTGAGTACTTTAGTTTGGATCCTCAGAAATCATCCATTATGCTATTGTGGTATGGGACTATAAGCCCTTCATTGGGAGGAGGAGACAAACAGATCCCTGGATCTTGCTGTCCATCAGCCTAGCCATATCAATGACTTTCAAGTTCAACTGAAGGACATTGTGTCAAAAATTAACAGTGAGGAGTGAACAAGAAAGACACCTACCTCTGTGATCTATAAACACACGGACACACATGCATACATCAGCATACACATGTTCAGCACACACTGAACTAACAAGTACATATGCCACACCATACATACATAGTTCCCTTCCCCCCCCCAAACACACACACAAAATCAGAATTGTCTATTACTTTCAAGTAATCAAAATCCCAAGGAAAGTTTGTTTATAGGTAAGGAATTCATTAAAGATTCTCAGTTGTAAGCAGCAAGAATCTTGTGTCTAAAAGATAAGCAGGTAGGAACCAGGGTTTTATTCATTTGCCATTAACCTCATACTGTCTATATACTCTATTCTGCTGCTGAGTTGAATGCATTAATAGTGCCATTTCAAATCCATTTTTCTATGGGTGTGCCAGTAAAAGTCACTGTAAGGAAAGAATATATATTCCTAGCAACTGGTTCCTACACCAACAGGAGAAAAAGATCTGAGATGACTCCAGTGGGGGCTGGCTCCTGTTTCATGATTGGGAGATTCTTCCTTTAGCAAGAATCTGCACCACAACTCCTGGGTAAAAGGCAGGCAGGCCTGGGAGCACATTAGACAGGCACAATGGAAGAATCTCCCTTATCCTTTTGGGACTTTCAACAGCATTGGTTGAATAAAATTACTTTTTGTCTCTATTTTCAAGACTGGATATGGGTTGACACACATGTATATAATACATTTAAAAAAATACTATTATTCTATGCCAAGGGGTGGAAGTGAAAGGAAGTTCAGTGAGGAATAATAATAAAAGAGTCTAAAAGATCGAGTTAATGGAGATGGAGTGAGGCATAAAATCCGGAAAGGCAACAGAAACAGCAATCACAAGTAGAACGTTAAGTAGAGTGCCTCCTTTGTCTTTCTTTCCTTCCTTCTCTTTTTTTCTTTACCTTTTAGGGTTTGAACCACAGCCTTATAAACACTGCCACTTTCTTAATCTCCAGCATTTTTTTAAAGGTGCCTCCAGGACTTAAAAACGTGTTTGTGTTTGTGTGTGTGTTCTCCCCCTGCCTTGGTTGAATAGCTGTACACAGATGCTTCCTCCACTCTTATTTCAACATGATGTCCTTAACCCCTGTGGACTTTAAATAGCTAAAGGCAAATATAGAATAAAAAGTTTGTGTAAATAAGTTTCATACATCCTATTTGACAGATGGAAAAAATAGCAGCTACATAACCTAGGGGAGCTCTATTAAAACATAATTAATCAATGTTTGTAAATTGCTTTGAGACTGAGTGAGCATATAATTTTGAAGCCTCTATGGTTCCTTTGATCCTTGGTGAGGGTGTGAGTTTCAGAGTGGCACCAAGTCAGCAGTTGACTAGGCAATGTTTGAAAGAACAATTTTATATCAACAAAATAGTAAATTTCTATTAATTTTTATTATGATAGCTTTGTTACAAGTGATATTACTTATAAATAATTAAACAATAAAACAAGTGCTTTGAAGTCTTAATGCTTGCCTGGGGCATGGGATAAGTCATAATAGTAGAATCAAATTGACTTTAATCAAGAAGCCTGCATTAATGATCTAGTAATTCATAGCCTGTTGTCTATGTATTGCTATTATAGTGACAACAGTTTTACAAGTACAAAGCTCTGTTTTCTGGGGCGATCGCGCGCGCCCGCTCGCGCGCACACACACACACACACACATGCACACGCATGCACACGCATGTCTGCACACACAAGCCCAAACTGCCGATTATTGAACAGATGTCCTTTTCCCAGCTCGGTATTTAATAATTGGAAAACGTGAAGTTCTTTTAGCTTTAAATGTCACATTCCATGGTATAAAGCAAGATGTGAACATAGCAATTCTTTCCACTTCCTATCTTGTTCGATTATTCCTGTGATACAGTTAAACAGACCGTGAAATGGGCTCTTTCAAAACTAAATTTCAATAAGATTAAATTTTCTGGGCATTTCTACATGTTTATTTGTTGGGGAGATATTTCGCCCGAACTGAGATTCTCTCCTGATGGAAGAAGGGAGGCTCCCAAGACCTAGGAAGAGGAAGGAAGTTACAAGGTTCAGGGTGCCACTCCCTGAGGCCCTAGGAGCAGTAAGCAATTACTGGGAATGTAACTTCCAGGAGCCATCGGCCGTGCTAAGCAGGGCTTTTCAGAGACACTGGTACTTTCCAGGCACTTAGGCTTCTATAAGTAGCCCCATGTCATAATTTCTCTTCTTGTTGCTGTAATAAATATCCTGACAAAAGCAACTGAAGGGGAAAGGGGTTTATCTCTCTCACAATACATATAGAAGTCAAGGCAGTAAAAGCTGATAGTATTGCTTCCACAACCAGGAAACAGAGAAGGTCCAATACTTTTTAACTTTAACGCTCAGCCAACTTTCTTCATTTAATACAGTCCAGGACCCCTTACATTTGTATGAATAGCCCTGTGTCGAATCAAGATAGATCTTTCAACATCGATTATATAATCAAAATAATCCTCCAAATGCCCAGAGATCCACATCCCAGGTTACTCCACATTCCTTTTTCTTGACAGTTAACACTGGCCATTGCATCCCAATAAACTCATTGGTCTCATACATAGACATGGATAGAATCAATAGGCTGCCATCAGTGTTTTATCTAGGGTAAGTTTATGCTTATTTCTGTCTCCCCAGGAAAAGTCAAACCACATTCTTCCCGTTTTAGAAACAGGGCATCCCAGAATGGTTTTGTTTCTTTGTTTCTTTGTTTGCATCCCACTTTCATCCTTTAAGTGGAGACAATTTGACTTTATTACAATTTCCAAAGGCTTCCCTTATATGCACCCTGAGCCAAAATGCTAGAAAGTTTCATGTTTACAAACAGAAAAAAAAAAAAAAAGATACTCTAGATTTGGTTTATTTTATAGTAAGATTAGTCTGTAGCAAATTCCTCCCTGATGAAACATTTTTTCTGGCAGGGTAACTCCTTAAGACTCAGGATGTTCTGAAGGAAGTCTCCTTAAGGCTCAGGAAGTAAACAAACAGCATGAAACTTCAGGAGGTACTTCAGGAAACCTCCCAAGGGATCAAGTTCTCTAGGGCTCTCATTCCAGAATATAGATGAGGCATCAGGAATATAAAAGGAACTTTTATTCTACTAGTTCAGTTTTTTGTCTTGGTGGCTTATTACCCCATTCTGCTAGCCAAGGCGTAGTCCTGGAAGCTTCTAGCCTCCATCTAACCTAACCTAGGCCTAGAATGTTTTCAGCCTCTGAGATTTACTGCTTAATAAGCTAACCCCTTCTTGGTTCTTACTGAACTCTGCTCTGGTTCAATTCAAACTCCTCTCCTAATTAACTTATTCAATCTGGCTTTTCTCTCTCCACCTTCGAGTTGCTCTGTTTGGCCTCAAACTAACTCAAGCAATTTTTCTAATCTTCTGGCTCCTTCTCATTCTCTGGTTCATTCAGTCTTCACCTGAGTTGTCTCTCTGCAACCTGTCTCTCTACTACTATCCCAGGGAAAACTGCCTCCTTCTCTCTCTGTATTGCCCCTTAGGTAACTTTCCTTAACTATCTCTTCTCTTGAGAGTTGAGTGTATCTTATTTTGTCAAATCTTTCTCTGATTTGTCACCTTTTCTGCCATTCAATTAGACATCATTTTCAAAAATGGGTGCTTCCTTCTACAAACTAATTTTACCTTCATTGTTTGGGATTAAAGGCATATAGTACCATGCTTGGATCCAATCTTTTCATTACCTGAAACTTGCTCTATATCAGGCTGGCCTTGAACTCAGATCTGCTTGTCTCTGTCTCCTAGATTAAAGGCGTGTTTGGATTCTAGCAGGATCACAAAGACCTAGAAGGTCTTTGGGTGTGATCTCTTGCCAGAACAGCCATGTTCTGATTGAAAATTCTTCTACGTAGGAACACAGAGAGATTCTTTCAGTCCCTGAAAGAGGCTCAGACCAACTGAACTGCCTGCAGGAAACTCCCTAGCCTGTGGAATTGCCCATTAGTTGTGCAGTATGCTCTAGGTTTCAAAAGTTCATGATCCATCACCTTTGTAGTTGCTTTACTGTGACCTGTTATTGGTTCCCTCACTGGAGTGGGTAGACATTTCTTTCACATCTTTTCAAGTGGTGTCACACAACAGCTCCACATTAACCTGGTTCTGTGAGACACACCAAGTTACGAAGGAGTGCAAGTCTACAAGACAGCTCTCAACAGGGAGTATTATAATTGAATGTTGTCTCAGCTTGTACTGTGCTTGAAAGTTGTTGCAGACCTCTATGAGTTGGCAGCTCAAAGACAACTTCAATGTATTTATGGCTATGTAGGCCGAGTATTCTAAGACTGAGGAATGGCTCATTTCTTTCAACCCTTTATTCTATACCTACTGTCTCTGAGATATTGAAGGGTGTTGTTATTTCTTATTTTCTTAACATCATATATTACAGAGGGTGAGGCTCCTTGGATTATATGCCAAAACACATATCAAGCATGTTTCATTTAAAGCCATCTACTATATATATTATATATTTCCTGATATATAGAGGAAGGTCAAAACTCCAATGTCTATATTATAGTGAGTGTAATATTCTAGATACAGTGATCTCTGAAAACAATGGACAATTCTATATTCCTCAAAAATTTCATAAACGTGAAATTTTCTTGCCTTCCTTTATTGACAGTATTCTCGGTGCTTGAGAAATTATATTAATTAATTTAAATTTATGGGTTTTTTTCTCAGTGATGTGTTGCCGTGCCTAGTCAGTTGTCTCATACAATCCCACATCCTAAAACATTTCTTCCCCTTTTAAGTAATAAAAATTGGTTATGAAAATATAACAAAACCAGACTGCACTGATATTAATACCATAACTTCTAAAGCTGTATTGAATGTTATTGGATACAATCTTTAGTGGTAGGGTAAAGACAACTCATTAGGTTTCCTAACGCAATTGAAATGACTTGGGAAAGGATTCCTGGATGGTGGCACGTCTGAGCAGGTGACTGAAGAGTAGGAAACTGGAAATTAGTAAAGATTCTCATATCCACTAAAGAGTCAATCATTCTCTAAACTTACGAAATATTCAGGCAAATCATCCCTTTAACTTTTGCAGGGCTGAATTATTGATCATTATTTACATGTTATTGAGAACATGTTATAGATCTCAGAAATAGAGGTTCAGTTATGGTCACAATTTTGTTGACGTTGATCTATGTTCTTTGGAAAATAGTGAATGTTCAATAAAAGGAAAATTTCACAGTAATTTCAACAAGAAATGTTACAGAAAATGAGTTAGTAATAACTATAATATAGCAGTGACTAGGACAATGGAAAGCAGAAAAGATTCTACCCTGGAGCTGAGGCAGACTGTCTACAATAGTACAACTGTGTTGGAACAAACACACTAAAAATCATGATTCAGAGTAGAAATAGAATTCGCTGGGTTTCATAGACAAGCCTCTGTGCAAATCAAGCGAAACTCACAACGTGAGGAATAGGTGGAGCCAGCTGCAAGTAGGCAGCATGTGGCTGGGAGTGAATGGGTGGAGGGCTTCAGGAAACAACTCTTTCAGTAAGGAGATAGGTCCATTGAGAAATAAGATGTGAGGAACCCCATGATCATGTTAAACAGGTCCCCAGTTCTTGTCTTCTTAAAAAAAAATTAAATGACACAAATGGCTTGATGATGGACAAGTTCTCCCTTTTAGAGTAATTTTTCTCATGGTTCTCTATAAAGGTACTCAAGTTAGAGATCAAAACTCCAATTTCATATTGTAATGAAGTAAGGTCTTTTTGAGAATGTAGACTCTTCATTAGTGCCTCTGTGTACAAAAAGCCCTAATGCCTTCTCATTTATATAGAAGTGTCAAGCTATCTGGGACCAACACAACCCACAATGGCCATCAGACCATTATAGCAGACACATCTACCAGTAAACAGGTTTTTTTTTTTAGTGTAATTCTTTATATTGTTTTCATATGTAAGTCAATCAAGGTCCCAAGATCTCCTGACTCTCTGTTAGCTAAGAATACGATGTGTCATAGAGTCTGTAAAAAACAGCAGAGTAGAGATACCCATTCAGAGTAAGGAGTAATAAGAGAGGTTGTCATCTCCCGTTGTCTGTTTCTTATTGATCAAAGTTATTACCATGAAATCTCCTGCCCCACTGGATATGTGTTTCTCTAAGATTCATATCTTGGAACCCAATCCTCACAATGATAGTTTTAAAAGGTAGGGCACTCAGCTAGTGATGGTATTATGGAGGGGCTCAGGGTCTTTATAAAAAGAGCTTGAGAAATATCCCTTCCTTTTCCTTCTTTCTGTCCTTCTGCCCTCTCCCATGTAATGATGCCATAAGTAGTTGACATCAGTTGGTCAGGTTCTCATTATACACCGAATCTTCTAGGACCAATACCTTACACCCCTCCAAGCCTCTAGATCTCTGAGAATTAAGGGAGTATGTAATAGAGCAAGGGTGATGAACTAAGAAACCAAACTTAAAAGATATATATATATATATATATATATATATATATATATATATATATATAAAATTTAACTTAAAAGATATTATTAGCAGAGATTATAGTAAAAAAAATCACAAAGCTCAGTTAAATAGAAAGGAGTACAGCTACCACGCTGAATGCAAATACGTGTAAAAAAATGGGCAGCAAAGAAATGAGAGTTCATCCACACGTTAACTGGGTGAACCGGGCCAAATCGTTAAAGCCTCCTGCACTTCGCCCCTGCATATCTTTTGTAACCTGAAAAATAAGTATTTTTAGATACATACATACATACATACATACATACATACATACATACATACACATACACCCGTCACTATATTTTAGGTCTATAGACAAAAAGCTTGGCCCCATAGGGATCTGCAAAGAACAACTGGGTTCTTAGGGATCGTCTTTCTCCTTCTGTGCCAAGTAAGTAGGTTTGTTTCAACAAATGATATAATGCCATGATGTGTTGCCTTACTCAGAATCACTGAGTCAGTTGTTTATGTACTGAAACAACTGGAACTAAAAATCTAAACTCAACTTTTTCCCTTTGTAATTTGATTATCTAAGACATTTGTTATAATGACAGAAAACTAAGACATTTACAGACGCACCTGTCTGGGTAAGCTCTCCTGAAAAATCCATGTTATCAAAGCATTGTTTCTCATTATTTGAAGAACCGTGGGTATCATTTAACAGATGTACCTGAAAGATGTAAAGTTAAAACATTAAGCTAGAATGTAGCTTCACTGTGTAACAAGGCAATTCACATCATGACAAGCTTTTATGAAGCAATGTTTTCTTTGCCATACGGCTCCAGATATAAGTTATAATGCTGTTCACTTTCAGGAGAGAGAGGCTTATTAGATCCCCTGTCATTAAAATGCTACAGAGCTCATTAAAATTGAAATGACAGGCCATTCGTTAACCTACAAAATAAATGTTCACTCAACCTGAATGTGTGTGTGACAACCCAGATGTGGGAGTTAGTGAATGACTGAGTTATAGACACATTTTCAAGTTCTCGGTTTTAAGCTCTTACGACTCTTCTCTCAGGAGATTATTGACTTGTTGAAAACAATACATTATTTTGTGACAATGAAAAACAAGCTAAAGCAGAAGGGGGAAATGAAAGAGACGAGTATCCATTAAACACTGCACTAGGGAAACCAAGAAATTCAGGTTTAGACATCAGCCTCCAGGGCACAGAAAGGATAGAGAAGAGGAGTAATGCATATTACTCTTCTTTTCCTTCACCTAAGCTCCTGCATTTAGTCTCCATGATCTTGTAGTAATGGTCGTATAGGGGTGGAAACTTAACCCAACTATGATGCTTAGAAGTGGGATGTTTTCGGTATTAAATTGGGGGGGGCATTGGGGTAAAATCCCCATGGTTAGTTCTGGCAGCTTTATAAGGAGTAGAGCCACACACAGAGGAAGATATATACACACTTTACATTCCTACCAAAGCATGACATATCCAAAGGGGGCTCTCAGCAGAGATTGAATCATGCTGTGTAGACCTCCAGCCTTAACAAGCATGAGCAAAATAAACCCATTTGCTCAAAATAAAATATTTTTTTAAGGAGCTTAATGCATTGTATTAGAGTGAAGGGGCCAGAGATTTTTATACTAACTTTTGAGATATTCTACCAGATTCTTCTATTGCATGCAATTTTCCACATCTCAGCTCTTATCACACTCTCCATTTCCATATCAATCAACTGAAGCCTTCAACAATAGCCAAGAAGAATATTTGTCTCATTTACATCTTTTTTCTTTTTTTTTTCCTTGACATTTCATTCCACAATTTGAAACAGGTTGGATTAAATCATAATTTTACACTACTCTGCATTCACCACTGCACAGCATCATAATATTTTGCCTTTGAATTATTGCATCATCTATTAAGTTACATTTAAAAATGTGAAGTTGCACAGACTTATACTTAATCAAAGAGTTAGACAGCTTGTTTTCTTCTGTTTCTTATCAGAATTGTGAACTCTGTCCCAACAAGAGAGAAATGTGGTACACAGGAGAAGCAATTGTGTACAATGCAGAAACGTCAGTAGATACCAGAAAGGAGTAGTGCCTGTTTTAGTTTAAATAAAATTCTATTAGACTCTGAGGCTTTAAAATAAAACTATCATATACAATAGTAAAATTCATGTTTTATTCAATCTTTCCTCACATAATATGAAGTAGACAATAATATCATGTACAGGTGAGGAAACTAAGACCAATGAAGAACAGAGACCAAAAAATAAATATTATAATAATAGTAATAATAATAATAATAATAATAATAGAAAGATATAATTCTTGGTCTACAGTGTTCCAGATTCTATGCTTTTTCAATCTTACAGTATATTGGGCCAATCAATAAAAACAAAAATGAGAAAAATAATTCATGTTTGACTTTATAAATTCATAAATCGCAAATAACACATAATCATATCCTTACCAGATCTACCAGTAATTATTTTTTGTTTTTTAAGAGTTGAAAAACTGGGTCACCCATGGTGACTCATGCCTTTAATCTCAGAACTCAGGAAGCAAGTCCAGGACAACAAAGGCTCTACAAAGAAAGCCTGTCTCAAAAAATCAAAACAAAAACAAAACAAAAAAAGTTGAAAAACAGTCCCCAAGAAGATTCTTCACAGAGACCATATTAATAAGATGGAAACTTATGAAAGTTAAGGTGATCATAGATATCATTAATATGGCATCCTATCTCTACTTGACACATTCTACTGGTCAGAATAACTCATAGCTGCTGTTTACACTCAAGCCAATGGCACTGAATAAGAAAACACCTTAGATCCTGTTTTTATCTGATGTATTTGCCACGCGTGTTTGCGGTTTCAACACAAATCAATAGATTAAAGTAACTCCCGGCCCCCAATAGCCCCTAATAGCCACTAAGACAACAGAAAACAAAATTATTTGAGATAACAGTCTTGTATAATTTTCTTGAAATACTAGATCTACTTCATTCTGCCAACAGGTAAGCATGCTTGACATCCCTAAAGCTTTATTCTACAAATGTTTAATTGTTATATATTCATGCTTACATGCATAGAATCTCTGGAAAATTGTATTATTGTAGTCTACTGATGTAAAAAAACATAAAGTATTAATTATACCTTACTGGCAGTACTGCTGTACAGGACGAGTAATCTCAGTGATGCTCTGGATGAGGTTTTTAGAGCTCCTTGTTCTTTGCCTTGCCTGAGACACGTCCTCCCACCAAAGAAATGGATTTTGCAGTATGGTTTCAAGCAGCCAAAGAACAGAAATGAAGTTATGTCTTCAACAATAATTTCAAGCCATCATGCTCGGGCCTGTTATCCCAGAACTCAGGAGGCTAAAACACAAAGCTTTCCTGTTAGGACTGCACAGTCAGACTCTTCAGAGAACAAAAGAAACAACATTTAAAAAATGTGCTTAAAATGAAAGAAAACATTCCTCTTTTGTGACTTCCTAAATCAGTGAGAGCAGCTTTTTTTTTAAACCTTTTTTTCAATGTGAAATATGTAAATATATTATTTTCCTGAAGACTCGAGCAACAGATGTAAACACTCTGGGACACCCCTCCCGTCCATTCGCTCAGATCTCCTGATCTGGGTGCTTAGTACTTACGTTTGATTTTGTCTTTGTTTCTGGAAACTTTATTATGTGGTTGCAAATTTTGTTAAACATTTATCTTTCACTTTAAAAAAAATAGTTATATAACTATTTACTTCACATATGACCGCCCCTTTCACTCATCATGTCTTCTGGAATCGTATCTGCATGAATGTACGTGGAGTAATATTATTCCTTTCTCCTGTCCCATGATATTCCCAGAGCTAGCACTACTCTCTACTGTAGACATGTAAGTTCTTATTTTAGTTGTGCTAAAAAATACAGAAATAAATTTCCTTGCACATATGAAAGGGTATCTTGTAAAAATAAATAAATAAATAAATAAACAAATAAAGCCAAGAGAAAAGTTTATATGATGTAAGCTAAAAGTATTTTTATGCTTAATATATTACTGTCCAAATGACCAAAAGGGTTTATGTGTCCCAATAGGACTCTTGCTACGGCTTAAGTAGGGAAATGTAGGTGAGCTACCCAGCACCACCCTTGGCAGGCATTAAACTGCTCTCTGTATGCTTCCTATCATGGTTACAATGAAGTGAAGATGAGATCTTATTTTCTTTTATGGTGTCAGTGCGAGGAAAGAACTAGGAAGGGTAGCTGGGAGAGTTAGGTAGCTCCCACTAAACACAAGAGCAACAACATGAAACTCTGCTAAACAGAGTGCAGAGGGGCAAACTCTGTGCGGCACAATTTTGCCGAAGTCTAGGTCAGAGTGTATTTTGGGCTCATGGATACTGACATTATTAGCATATCTGCATAAGGAAAAAGACTTCATTTGTACCCAAATGCATCAATGCAAGCATTCCTGTCCCAAATAGTCCTCACTGGTAAGTTTCATGGGAAATAAAATATTTTTCATAAAGTTTACATGCTGTTTTGCAATAGACCTAAAATTTCGCTTGAATTAATAAACATGACCACACAAATTGAAACTGACTTAAAATATAATGGTACAACCGCCCAGACATATTGCCTCATAATGATGCAATTCTAAGGTAAGATGCACTCTGAGCAAAGAAAAAAACAAACAAACAAAAAAAAAGACCTTTAAAGTGTTCAAGGTAGGTGACTTCTTGAGACTGTTCAGGGAGTTCATTGAAAATATATTGAGTATATGGGAAATACAAAAGCTAGTAAATACAGAAGTAGAGGCTAGAAACAGTTCTTAACTAGGGATGTTTATGAAGATGAAGCCCATGTGTTAATACTATACGGGAGTTCACTGTCAAATTGTCCCCTACCTTCATACTGTCACATTTATCCTGGCTTTAGCTTGTTAATCAGTCTTCTTTAAAAACCAGATCTGGATGAAAAGGAACCTCGATCTCTAATTAGGTATCCATTGTTAGGCTCAAAAGGCTTAATCAGATACCTCCAGATCCAGGTCATGCAGACAGCCCAGATTAAACTCTTGAGTCATCAAACAACCTGAATGGCCACGACTATAAAGAAGAAAAAAATGTAGGAGGAAAAGAATAGATAAGGGAAGTAGTGATGGTAGAGCATGGGGGCTGTGATCATTAATTACACATATGTATATGTGTGAAATTATCTAAGAACATGTTTAATTAATTAAAACCTATATATGCAAAATAGATACGCATTCAAAGACCAAGGGGATTATGATGAAAATTCAATCCTGCCTCCTCTATTAAGTCTTGAAAATTTCTTGCACGGATGTGCCCGCTGTGCTAATGTTTCCTAAATCTTCCCAGAGTCATTTTTTTATGCAAACATCTATACTTTTGTAGACATATTTTCTGGAAACACAGGAGAATTAGACAAACAACTAATTTGCATTTCTTATAAATCTTCTTACAATGTGAGACAGCATCAATACTTATTTGAAAATACCATTCTTGATGCATTATCAACCCCACCATGATAGATGATTTTTCTATTATGCAGCCATAAAATACCTCCTCCAGGTTCCATTGTTCAAATATGTCAATATCTCCAAGGTTAAGTTGGCTCATTAGAAGTAGCGTTTTGTGCCAAGGGCTATGTGCATTTTCTAGGTTGATAAACATCAAAAACCACATTGAGGTCTGAGATTTACATGCACATTTCTTTAATGTTTCTCCTTCTCAAACTCTCTCCAAGTGTGATTTGTCAAGCAATGTTTTTAATTTGTCTGTTTGGTAAGCGAAAATTAGATTACATTCATTCTATCTGCCATAGACTGATTTCATGCTTACCAGCCATTTATTCTGTGTGTAGAGTACACTGCTAGCTGTTATTTTTCATCCATTTGTCTATGAGATAGATGTTCTTTTTCTCATTGATTATATGAGTTCTTCATTCATTGAAAGAAGTGGGTACATGTTGTGTATATTTGCTTCTTCATGCTTCCTTTTGGTAGCAAGAGATTTTACTGAAGTTGATCACTAGCCTTGTACACTTGTTTTTGTTCACTTTTTCTACTCTTCAAAAACTTCTAAGTACATTGGCCTTGTCCTTTGAGGTCTTGGGATTATTTATTTATGTGAAACATCCTCCATAGCTCAAAAGTGTAAACTAACATTATTTTTCTAGAAGGTTATCTATACAGATTTTTAAGTGATTTGCATACTCTTAAGTGTAAGACCACTTATGATTTGTAAACTTCCATTCCTGTATCTAACTACATGTATCTGGATTTTCTTTCACTTCTCTTGCTTAAAAAAACTTAACCTATGTGGAGAAAGGGGAACTCTCCTCCACTGCTGATGGAAATGTAAACTTATACAACTACTTTGGAAATCAATCTGGTGCTATCTCAGACAGTTAGAAATAGCGCTTCCTCAAGATCCAGCTATACCACTCCTAGGCATATATCCAAAAGACGCTCAAGTATACAACAAGGACATCTGCTCAACCATGTTTGTAGCAGCTTTATTTGTAATAGCCAGGAAGCTGGAAATAGCCCAGATGCCCCTCAGTTGAGGAATGTATACAGAAATTGTGGTACATCTACACAATGGAATATTACTCAGAGATAAAAACAAACAAATAAACAAACAAGGAAATCATGAAATTTGCAGGTAAATGGTGGGAACTGTAGAAGATTATCCTGAGTGAGGTATCCCAGAAGCAGAAAGACACACAGGGTATATACTCACTCATAAGCGGATATTAGACATATAATATATAGGATAAACATACTTAAATCTCTACACCTAAGGAAACTAATTAGGCTAAGATGCTCAATCCCCATTCAGAAAGGCAAAGAGGATGGACATGGGAGAAAAGAGAAAACAGGGAACAGGACAGGAGTCTGCCACAGAGAGCCTCTGAAAGGCTCTACCCTGAAGAGTATCTAGGCAGATGCTGAGAATCATAATCAAAGTTTGGGCAGAGTTCAGGGAATATTATGAAACAAGTGGGAGATAGTAAGACCTGGAGAGGATGGGAGCTCCACAAGGACAGCAACAAATCCAAAAAGTCTGGGCACAGGGGTCTTTTCTGAGACTGATACTCCAGCCAAGGACCACTCATGGAGATGGCCTGGAACCCCTGCAAAGAGGAAGCCTATGGCAGTTCAGTGTCCAAGTGGCCTCCATAGTAATGGGAACAGGGACTGTCTCTGACAGGAACTGATTGGCCTGCTCTTTGATAACTTCCCCCTGAGCCGGGAGCCACCTTACCAGGTCACAGAAGAAGATAATGCAGCCATTCCGGATGAGACCTGGTAGACTAGGATCAGAGGGAAGGGGAGGAGGAGCTCCCTTATCAGTGGACTGGGAGAGGGACAGGGGTGAGGAAAAGGGAGAGTGGGATTGGGAGAGGAGGACGGAGGGAGGTACAGGGAGGATACAAAGTGAATAAAATGTAATTAATAAAAATAATTAAATAATAAAAAAACTTATCCTATATCAATTGTATGCTTCTAAGAAAATCAATTCATTAATTTATTTATTAACCTATTTTCTTACTATTTTATAGCTTTCAGTTTCTATCTTTATTTTCTTCTCTTTCCTCAGTTTTCTTTTTGTATGGCTTAATTTGTTTTAATAAATGCTTAATTCATTTATGTTCAGTGCTTTACTTTTCAACTGAAAGGATATTTGCTACTTTTTTAGCCACTGAACTATCTCTCACTTATTTTAAGAAAAAAAAAAAAAGCTGACTTAGTATAAAAACACTTACTATTCTTTTTCATTTCAAAACTGCATAGAAATAGCTTAGTCAAGAAAAGTGGACATATCTATATAAAAGAAAAACTAAGAAAATTTACCCAGAAGGGACAGGAGCTCCACAAGGAGGGCAACAGAACCAAGAAATCTGGGCCCAGGGGTCTTTTTTGAGACTGATACTCCAATCAAGGACCATTCATGGAGATAACCTAGAACTCCTGCACAGATGTAGTCCATGACAGCTCAGTATCCAAGTAGATACCCTAGTAAGGGGAACAGGTTCTGTCTCTGACATGAATTCAGTGGCTAGCTCTTTGATCACTTCCCCCTGATGGGGGAGCAGCCTTACCAGGACACAGAGGAAGACAATGCAGCCCTCCTGATGAGACCTGATAGGCTAGGGTCAGATGGAAGGGGAGGAGGACCTCCCCTATCAGTGGACTTGGAGAGGGGCAAGGGAAGAGATAAGGGAGGGAGGGTGGAATTGGGAGGGAATGAGGGAGGGGGCTACAGCTGGGATACAAAGTGAATAAACTGTAATTAAAATAAAAAATACAAATTTAAATTTAAAAATATTTTTGCAAACTATTCTGTTATATTGCTCCCACCAATAACATGACATATTCAATGATAGAATTTTAAAAGAATTTAATGGAAATACTTAGATAATTTTTTGTTGTAGCATAGTGAAATAACATTTATAATTTAAACCAATTATAGCTATTTGCTTTAAAAAAATGGACTGGAAGACTCGAATTCCCAGGCATTTATCAGTCCTTCTGAGGTACTAACATGGAGAGGCATTGAGCTAATGCTGCCCTATCAGGAGATCACCGTATCCCACCTTTGCAGAAGTGGTTGTGGAAGTGCATGATGAATGGGCAGAAGCTTCTCTGTACTGATGGCTGAGAGGATACCAATTACATAGAAAGATGAAAATTATATCTAGACACTGAGACTAAGCACAGTGAAACAAGAGGAGAGGATGGTGCAGTTGTAGGTAAGAGTATCTGAAGGATGCTTATATCTTTGAGTATCCTAGAGACTTTAATGGAAACGGAGGCCTAGCTAGAAGTGTTAGTTTAATTGTTTAGATTCAGTGTAAAATCACTCTATCACTGGAAGTCTTCAACAGTGATCACTTAAACATAAATATCAGGATTATGCAGCTTGTAGTGGGGTACCGGAGGGTTACAGGGTATCCAAAAGAAGTCAGTCAGGCCAACGTCTGGCTTAGAAGGTAGTTGAAAAACAGCATCAGTCAGGGTGAGAGAAGAGAAACCAAAGCTCAAAACTTGAGTTCTCATAAGAAACCCTCAAGAGCAGCAAATATTCACTGAAGAATGTTTTAGTTGTATACTTCAGAATGGAACAAAAGACTTAAGTCAAATTTACAATAGCACTGAACTACAAATAGAATGATATTAAATTGAGAAGTTCTGATTATTAATTGTCATAAACACATAAACTATTAGAAAATTGTAACCAAAAATCTTCACAACTCAAATTTTTAACCTGCCTTCTACTCAGATATTGTTAGGTACTTATTTCTTATCTATTTATTTTAAGAATGGCAGAACTGTTTCCTCAACACATTTAATATACTTTTCCATTTGAAAAAATATGGAAATTGCTTGATCAAACAAAATAGACTTAATGCATATAAAATAAGAACAGGGAGAATTCATCTTTTATGAAAAAGAGTTTTAGCAAGCTACAAAAATATCATAAAAAGATGTATCATATGACACATAAAATTAGTCTCAATACAGCATTAGTTTTTAAATAGGAATTCCAATAGAAAATATTCTGTAAAACACACAATTCATTATCATGCATTTTCCTCTGAAAAGAAATTAGGTACCATAATTTAAAAGTTGTATGTTTGGAGAATCTTATTACATACAATGAAAGCATGAGTAGTTTTCTGATTAGTGACAAATAAATTTTTAAGTACATACAGTATTTGTTCTTCTAATGTAGATAATTGTGTCAGAAGCAGTTATTTCTGACTCAAGCAATATTTCTTTGAGACGACAGAATAAAGTTGAAAAAGTAAGTATAATTCAGAAGCAGCTCTAATATCAAAGAAAAACTATACTGTATGGGGTTAAGTAGACAAGGAAAGGCACTAGATTTTATTGGACAGGTGGGCAGTATGGTAAATCCATCTGTGTTTGCCCACAGGTCCTTACTAAAGCTAGACTCCAAATCTTTTCCAGGACACAGAGAATCATTCCTCCCCTCTGTGGTTACCTTTCCATGGACCTCAGGTTCTTAAGAAAGATATTCCTGGGTTTTAAGATTGGAAAGAGGCTGGAGGAAGATTTCAATCTCTAAGATGCTGAGGAGAAATGTATATGTTTTCTAAAGTAGGTGTTCTAGCAAGCCTACCTAATGGTAATAGCATCTTTGTCACTAGATTGCTAGAAAGCCTATGAATCACAATGACCAACATGACAAGCTACCCCTAAAGCTACAACAGGCACATTTTCATCTTGTTGGTAACCAACAGCTTTCTAATGGACTCAAGGACAACTTGACAGGAGGGTAACTATGCCTGGTACTGTTAAACTAGCCAAATCTTATCGGCTAAATGAGACATTGGACCTTATAGGAGGACATACTACCACCATTTCCTAAACCAGTATAATTCCTAACTATGTTCTAAATGTTTAACTTCATACCCACAGGCAAGTGTAGCCTTCACCCTCATCAGAGAAGCTTCTTTTTTACACAATAAGGAAATGAGTTCAGAAAACTACAACTAGCCAAAACACAAGAAGCAACTGACCGTGGGGCACCCATTACTAATTGATATATGTCTAGGCCATCTCCTGCTTCTAAGGCTCAGGAACATGGAGGAGGGAGAGGGGTGAGCTTTATAAGAGCCAAAGAGACCAGGAAGTCGGCAGTGAGATTGTGCCATCTAGCTATGACAGAGAAGCTATACTTATGAAACCCTAACAGCATGACTGCATCTAAACAGGACCTGAACAATGCCAACAGCTGACATCTCACTGCAGATGTGGGGGAGGCATTGAACATGGTCCCACCCCTAGATGGAAAGTTATAGGAAATTAATAATTGCTGAAAGAGGAAGAATTAATCTTCTCCATGAGTGAGCCCCCAGGTTAGTTATCCAAACTCAGTCCTCATGACTAGAGGAGCTAGGGTGTTTTGGAAGGGATGTTCCCCTATTCTGAGGATAAGGGAGGGGGATGCAGGAAGGAGGGGGGACTAGGAGGAGAGGAGGAAGGGGCCTATGATGAAGATGTAAATTGAATTAATTACTATTTAAAAAAAAATAGTCTCTACAAGAAGGAGCCAAAGGGTCAAGGGCACCACAAGAAAACCCACAGAATCAAGTAACCTGGTTAATGGAGACTGAATAGCTCAGAAACTGAACTGACCCATGCAGGGGAGCCTGTGTGGATCTGATGTAGGCCCTCTGCATATATGTTATGGTTGTGTAGCTTGAGGTTCTAACAGTGGGACTCCTAACTGTGGGAGTGGGGACACTGTCTCTGACACGTTTGCCTGCTTTGGGGAACCCGTTTCCTCTTTCTGGGTTGCCTCCTCCAGCCTTAATATGAGAGGGGTGCCTAGTCTTACTGCAACTTGATATGCCATGTTTGGTGGATATCCCTGGGATACCCACCCTTTTCTGAAGAGAAAGGAAGGTTGAGGTAGGGTGGAGCTGAGGGTGGGAAGCTGCATCTAACATGAGTTTGCTTCTAAAGAGGAGAGTTTTTCAAATGACTACTACCTACATTGCAGTCTGAATAAATGCTATGTGCACCTGTCACTAAGCATCTCCACACAGCCCCTGTCTAAGTGGCCATGTAACAGTTCTGGGTTATATTCTGTGTTCACGGTCAGCATAACACAAATTTTCTTTTTATTTTGGGTTCCTACAATACTACTCAAGTGAGCCTTTCGGTAATGAATAGGCAAAGGCTAGTAGTAAGATTAAACAGAGTAAGCAAACAAAAAGAGGTTTGACCACTGAGCAAACAATTAATGCAGGGATCAGAAGAGATGACTCAAATTAATTCTGATTAGCATAAATCTCTTCTGCGATATTGGAAACACATTAATATTTGTTAAGGTTTTCTCTCCAAAATTTGGAAACAATCTGATTCTTGAAGTATCAAAATCAACACAGTGGATAAAGTGGCTCTCGGTGGTTCTCAGCTTTTGGTATGCATGCCTTACTTTAATTTCTTACCTTTGACTAGTGACAGGATATAACAAAAGTGACAGACAGCCTTTCCACCCTTACATAACAAAGTGCCTAATGCTTCTGTCTTGAGACCCTAATTTAATCTCTCCCTTGCTTACCCTGGTGACACCAGTCTCTGAGTTGTGAATTGCTCCATGAAGAAGCCCACAGGGTAGGAAAATGATAGAGTCCTGAAGCCAACTTTTAGTAATTGAAGACTTTTTTTCACAGCCAGTGAATAACTGCGTCTTTCCTAAGGTCACACAGGTGACTTTGAATCTTCAACCCCTTCAACTTCACAGTCAGCTGGGACTTTATCCCTGGCCATCATTGTGATTGCAGTTGGATTAATCCGCTTTCTGTCACTGTGACAAAATATTTGAAAAGGTTCACTAAGAGGAGGAAAGTTTTACTCATATTTTGACTTATTTTGAGAGGTTTGCTCCATGGTCAACTGGATCTCTGAAACAAGGTAGGTAGAAAGTGTAGTAGAGATGAACAGGGTGTAGCCATGATGTTACGTTCAAGAACAAGACTGTATTAATGACCTAATCTCTAAAATTAGTCCCAGCCTTTCCCAAGTATCTACCATCTCCCAGTAGCATCATTAGCTATCAACGAAGCCTTTAGCATATAGCTCTCAAAGAACACTTCAAATCCAAGCCATTACAGCAGCCCGTGAAAGGGCTTTTAATACAAGAAACCAGCTATGCCACACTTACATTCCAGACTCATACGTCATGACATCCTAATTTTTCTTTTTTGAAACCCCACTTTTGGGACACTTGCTATGAAGTGACAGATCGCTCGAACAGGTGGATGAGAAGCAAAGGAAAAGCAACCGGAAATGCGATTGAAGACGAAATAACTGGATGACACTGATAGAATATTAAACTAATAAGCTAGGAGGTCAGGACAAGGAGTTTTCTGAAGAATAAGATATAGATGTTGCGAGCAAGGGTTCCTGCAAAGAATCACACACACACCAGTTACCTTCTGCAAGGATGACGGGTTGATTAAAATTTCAGCGACTGTGCAGAGGTTGGGTCACTGCAGGTCGAGTGCCTAATTACTATTTATCTTGGGCCATCTTTAATCCCCTTCCTAGCAATTTTTTGTCACTTTCCTTGTCTGACCTAACATCTTGTGACTGATACGCTTTTGGAATGTGTTAGCTTCCATCGAGCAAAAGGCCAAGAGTATTGTCGGAGAGCATCTGAGGCCTATAGCAGAGATTTCTGCATTTTGCTATTACCTGCCAACTGGACTTTTCTACCAACATACTTGAAAAGTACCTTGATCTCTGACTTTCTTTGCTGTCACTATAAAGTTTCATTAAACTGTTCCTACACTGGAATGTGAAGTTTGATGTAACATAAATCTGTGTTCGTAGGCCATGGTCACCTAAGTTTGCCTCTAGAATAAGCTGTATCTTATGATGTGAGAGTGTATTTTTAAAGCAAAAATATAAAAGATTAACCAAAAATAAATAGCCTGTAAAATAATAATAAAAATGTTTTTTTTTAATTCTTTATTAATTACACTTTATTCACTTTGTATCTCCCCTGTGGTTCCCTCTCTCCTCCTGTTCAAATCCCTCCCTTCCTCCACCCTCTGCATACATGCCCCTCCCCAAATGCACTGATAGGGGAGGTCTTCTTTTCCTTCCTTCTGATCCTAGTCAATTAGGTCTCATCAGGAGTGGCTGCATTGTCTTCTTCTGTGGCCTGGTAATGCTGCTTCCCCCTCAGGGGGAGGTGATCAAAGAGTAGGCCAATCAGTTCATGTCAGAGACAGTCTCTGTTCCTATTACAATTGAACTCACTTGGATACTGAACTTCCATGGGCTACATCTGTGCAGGAGTCTTAGGTTATCTCCATGCACAGTCCTTGGAAGGAGTATCAGTCTCAGAAAAGACCCCTGTGCTCAGAGTTTTTGGTTCTGTTGTTCTCCTTGTGGAGTTCCTGTCCTCCCCAGATCTTACTGTTGCCCACTTCTTTCCTAAGATTCCCTGCACTCTGCCCAAAGGTTGCCCATAAGTCTCAGCATCTGCATTGATAGTCTGCAGGGCAGAGCTTTTCAGAGGTCCTCTGTGTCAGGCTCCTGACTTGTTCCCTCTTTTCTCCTTCTGATGTCCAGCCTCTTTGCCTTTCTGGATAGGAATTGAGCATTTTTAGCAAGAGTCCTCCCTCTTGATTAGTTTCTTTAGGTGTACAGATTTTAATAGGTTTATCCTATATTATATGTCTATATGAGTGAGTATATATCATGTGCATCTTTCTGCTTCTGGGATAGCTCACTCAGTATGATCTTTTCCAGATCCCAATATTTACCTGCAAATTTCATGATTTCCTTGTTTTTTATTGCTGAGTAATATTCCATTGTGTAGATGTACCACAATTTCTGCATCCATTCCTCCAATGAGGGGCATCTGGGCTGTTTCCAACTTCTGGCTATTACAAATAAGGCTGTTACAAACATGGTTGAGCAAATGTCCTTTTTGTGTACTTGAGACTATTTTGGGTATATGCCTAGGAGTGGTATAGCTGGATCTTGAGGAAGCACTATTCCTACTTGTCTGAAAAAGTACCAGAATGCTTTCCAAAGTGGTTGTGCAAGTTTACGTTCACACCAGCAGTGGAGAAGAGTTCCCCTTTCTCCACAACCTCTCAAGCATGTGCTATCTCTTGAGTTTTTGATCTTATTCATTCTGATGGGTGTAAGGTGAAATCTTAGGGTCGTTTTGATTTGCATTTCCCTGATGGCTAATGAGGTTGAACATTTCTTTGTTTCTCTTCCATTCGATATTCCTCTATTGGGAATTCTCTGTTTAGCACTGTACTCCATTTTTAATTGGATTACTTGATTTTTTTGCTGTTTAACTTCTTTAATTCTTTATATGTACTGGATATGAGTCCTCTGCCAGATATAGGGTTGGTGAAGATCCTTTCCCAGTCTGTAGGCTGTCGTTTTGTTCTGACAACAGTGTCCTTTGCTTTACAGAAGCTTTTAAGTTTCATGAGGTCCCATTTATTGATTGTTGCTCTTAGAGCCTGTGCTGTTAGTGTTCTGTTCAGGAAGTTGTCTCCTGTGCCAATGAGTTCAATTTTCTTCCTCACTTTTTCTTCTAAGCGGTTTAGTATGTCTGGTTTTATGTTGAGGTCTTTGATCCACTTGTACTTTAGTTTTGTGCAGGGTAATAAGTATGGATCTATTTTCATTTTTCTACATGTAGACATCCAGTTAGACCAGCACCATTTGTTGAAGATGCAGTCTTTTTTCCATTGAATGGCATCTTTGTCAAAAATCAGGTGTCCATAAGTGTGTGGATTTATGTCAGGGTCTTCTATTTGATTTCATTGATCCACCAATCTGTTTCTATGCCAGTACCATGCAGTTTTTAGTATCGTTGCTCTATAGTACAGCTTGAGATAAGGGATGGAGATGCCTCCTGAAGATCTTTTAATGTAGAGAGTTGTTTTAGCAATTCTTGGTTTCTTGTTGTTCCATATGAAGGTGAGAATTTTTCTTTCCAGGTCTGTAAAGAATTGTGTTGGTAATTTGATGGGAATCACATTGAATCTGTAGATTGCTCTTGGTAAGACAGCTATTTTCACTATATTATTCCTGCCAAGCAGTGAACATGGGAGATCTTTCCATCTTCTCATATCTTCTTCTAATTCTTTCTTCAGACTCTGGAGATTTTTTTCATACAAGTCTTTGACTTGCTTCGTTAGGTTCACACCAAGGTATCCTTTGTGGCTATTATGAAGAGTGTTGTTTTTCTAATTTCTTTCTCAACCCTTTTGTCTTTTGTATACAGGAGGGCTACTGACTTTTTTGAGTTAATTTTGTATCCAGCCACTTTGCTGAAGGTGTTAATCAGCTGTAGGAGTTCTCTGGTAGAATTTTTGGGGTCACTCAGGTATACTATCATATGATCTGCAAATAGTGATACTTTGACTTCTTCATTTCCAATTTGTATCCCCTTGATCTCCTTCAACTCTCTTACTGCTCTAGCAAGGACTTCAAGAACAATGTTGAAGAGATATGGAGAGAGTGGGCAGCCTTGCCTTGTCCCTGATTTCAGTGGGAATGATGTAAGTTTCTCTCCATTGAGGTTGATATTGGCTAAAGGCTTGCTATATTGCCTTTACTATGTTCAGGTAAGTACCATTATCCCTGATCTCTCCAAGACATTAAACATGAATGGATGTTGGATTTTGTCAAATGCTTTTTCAGCATCTAAGGAGATGATCATGTGGTTTTTCTCCTTCAGTTTGTTTATGTGGTGGATCACATTGATGGATTTCCATATATTGAACCACCCCTGAATGCCTGGGATGAATCCTACTTGGTCATAGTGGATGATATCTTTGATGTGTTCTTGTATTCGGTTTGCAAGTATTTTGTTGAGTATTTTTGCATCAATGCTCATGAGGGAGATTGGCCTGCAATTCTCTTTCTTTTTTGGGTCTTTGTGAGGTTTAGGTACCAAGATGACTGTGGCTTCATAGAATGAGTTTGGTAGTGTTCCTTCTGTTTCTATTTTGTGGAATAGATTGAAGACTATTGGTGTTAGCTCTTCTTTGAATGTCTGGTAGAATTCTGCGCTGAAACCATCTGGCCCTGGGATTTTTTTGCATGGTAGACTTTTGATGACAGCTTCTATTTCCTTAGGGGATATAGGATTATTTAATTTGTTTACCTGGTCTTGATTCAGCTTTGGCATGTAGAATCGGTCAAGAAAATTGTCCATTTCATTTAGATTTTCAAATTTTGTGGCATATAGACCTTGGAAGTAAGACCTAATCATTGTTAGGATTTCTTCAGTGTCTGTGGTTATGTCCCCCTTTTCTTTTCTGATTTTGTTGATTTGGATAGTTTCTCTCTGCCCTTTAGATAGTTTGGTTCAGGGTTTGTCTATCCTGTGGATTTTCTCAAAGAACCAGCTTTTGGTTTCATTGATTCTTTGAATTGTTTTATTTGTTTCTAATTGATTGAATTCAGCCCTGAGTTTGATTATTTCCAGCTGTATACTCCTATTTGGTGTGTCTGCTTCTTTTTTTCCTAGGGCTTTTGAGTGAGCCATTAAGTTGCTTTCATGAGATGTTTCGATTTTCTTCTTGAAGGCGCTTAGTGCTATGAACTTTCCTCTTAACACTGCTTTCATTGTGTCCCATAAGTTTGGGTATGTTGTGCCCTCATTTTCATTGAATTCTAGGAAGTCTTTAATTTCTTTCTTTATTTCTTCTCTGACCCAGCTGTCATTTAGTACCAACTTGTTCAGTTTCCATGTGTACGTAGGCTTTTTGCTATTTCTGTTGTCATTGAGGTCCAGCTTTAGTCCATGGTGATCAGATAGGATACAGGGGATCATTTCAATCTTCTTGTATCTGTTGAGGCTTGCTTTGTGACCTACAATATGTTCTGTTTTGGAGAAGGTTCCATGAGGTGCTGAGAAGGTAATTTTTTTTTAATTTTTTATTAATTACACTTTATTCATTTTGTATCCCCCCCATAAACCCCTCTCTCCTCCCCTCCTGATCTCACCCTCCCTCCCCTTTCTGCATACATGCCCCTCCCCAAGTCCACTGATAGGGGAGGTTCTCCTCTCCATTCTTATCTGAGTCTATCAGTTCTCATCAGGAGTGGCTGCATTGTCCTCTACCATGGCCTGGTAAGGCTGCTTCCCCCTCAGGGGGAGGTGATCAAAGAGCAGGCCAATCAGATTATGTCAGAGGCAGTCCCTCTTCCCATTACTATGTAACCCACTTGGAAACTTAACTGCCATGGGCTACATCTGTGCAGGGGTTCTAGGTTATCTCCACAAATAGTCCTTGGTTGGAGTATGAGTCTCTGGGAAGTTCCCTGTGTTCAAATTATCTTGTGCAGTTGCTCTCCTTGTGGAGTTCCTGTCCTCTCCAGCTCTTACTATTTCCCACTTCTTACATAAAATTCCATTCACTCTGCCCATCAGTTGTCCATCAGGCTCAGCATCTGCTTTGACAGTCTATACTGCAGTGGCTTTCAGAGGCCCTCTGTGGCAGGTTCCAAGGTTGTTTCCTATTTTCTTTTTCTCCTGATGTCTATCCTCTTTGCCTTTCAGGATGGGGATTGAACATTTTAGTTAGAGTCCTCTCTTTTGCTTAGTTTGTTTAGATGTACAGATTTTAGTGGGTTCATTCTATGTTATACGTTTATATGAGTGAGTATATACCATTTGTGTCTTTTTGCTTCTGGGACAACTCACTCAGGATGATCCTTTCCAGGTCCCACCATTTACCTGCAAATTTCATAATTTCCTTATTTTTCATTGCTGAGTAATATTCCACTGTATAGATGTACCACAGTTTCTGCATCCATTCTTCAGTTGAGGGCCATCTGGGTTGTTTCCTGCTTCTGGCTATTACAAATAAAGCTGCTACAAACATGGTTGAGCAAATGTCCTTTTTGTGTACTTGAGCCTCTTTTGGGTATATGCCTAAGAGTGGTATGGCTGGATCTTGAGGAAGCGCTATTCCTAGTTGTCTGAGAAAATGCCAGATTGATAAATTCTTTTGTGTTTGGGTGAAAGGTTCTATAGATGTCTGTGAGGTCCATTTGATTCATGACCTCTATCAGAGTTATTGTTTCGTTGTTTAATTTCTGTTTTGTTGACTGGTCCTTTGTTGAGAGTGGGGTGCTGAAGTCTCCCACTATTAATGTGTGTGGGGGTCTATGTGTGGTTTAAGTTTTATTAAAGTTTCTTTTACAAATGTGGGTGCCCTTGCATTTGGGGCATAGATGTTCAGGATTGTGATATCTTCCCGGTGGATTTTTCCCTTGATGAGTATGAAGTGTCCTTCTCTATCTCTTTTGATTAATTTTGGTTGAAAATCTATTTTATTAGATATTAGAATGGCTACTCCAGCTTGGTTCTTGGGTCCATTTGCTTGGAAAACTGTCTTCCAGCCCTTTACTCTCAGGTAATATCTGTCTTTGTGACTTTGGTGTGTTTCTTGCATTCAACGGATTGTTGGGTCTTGTTTACACATCCATTCTGTTAGTCTGTGTCTTTTTTGTGGAGAATTGAGTCCATTGATGTTGAGGGAGATTAATGACCAGTGGCTGTTAGATCCTTTGATATTGATGTTGGCTTTGGTAGTGTGTTTGTTTGTTTGGCTACTTTTTGTTTTGCTGTAGTGAGGTTAGTTTTTTTCCTGTGTTTTCTTGAAAGTAGTTAGTTTTCTTCGGTTATTTTTTTCCTTCTAGTATCTTCTGTAATGCTAGATTTGTGTGTAGGTATTTTTGAAATTTGTTTTTGTCGTTGAATATCTTGTTTTCTCCGTCTATGAGGACTGAGAGTTTTGCTACGTACAGTAGCCTAGGTTGACATCTGTGTTCTCTTAGGGTCTGCATGATATCTGTCCAGGCTTTTCTGGCTTTCATAGTTTCTGTTGAAAAGTCAGGTGTGATTCTGATGGGTTTGCCATTATATGTTACTTGGCCTTTTTCCCTTACAGCTGTTAGTATTTTTTCTTTGTTCTGCATACTTACTGTTTTGATTATTATGTGACGAGAGGATTTTCTTTTCTGGTCTAATTTATTAGGTGTTCTGTAGGCCTCTTGTATTCTTATAGGCCTCCTCTTTAAGTTGGGTAAATTTTCTTCAATGATTTTGTTGAAAATATTTTCTGGGCCTTGGAGGAGGGAATCTTCTTTTTCCTCTATTCCTATTATTCTTAGGTTTTGTCTTTTTATGTTGTCTTGGATTTCTTGGATGGTTTGTGTCAGGAATATTTTAGATTTATTATTTTCTTTGATGGATACGTCGATTTCTTCCATTGTATCTTCCACAGCTGAGATTCTTTCTTCCATCTCTTGTAGTCTGTTGGTTATGCTTACCTTTGTAGTTCCTGTTTTCTTTCCTAGGTTCTCCCTATCCATGATTTCCTCCATTTGTGTTTTCTTTAATTCTTCCAATTCTATCTTCAGATCTTGAACAGTTTTGTTGATTTCCTTCACCTTCCTGACTGTATTTTCCTGTTTTTCCTTCAATTCCTTCAACTGTTTGTTTGAACATTCCTCTGTTTCTTTTATTTCTTTCAGTGATTTAATCATTTCCTCTCTGAATGCCACAAGCTGTTTGGCTGTATCTTCCTGTATTTCTTTACCTATGACCATAATCTGTTTTACTATATCTTCCCCTAAATCTTTATGCATTTTATTTGCTTCTTCCATTAACCTCTTCATAAGCATAGATGTAAAGTCATCTTCTTGAATTTCACTTATGTTAGGGTGTCCAGGGCTACTTGTCCCTGGATAACTGGGTTCTGGGGATGCCATATTGCTTGGCTTTTTGTTGGTTGTGCTTTTTCGCTGGCCTCTACCCATCTCTCTGTCTCAGGTGTTGTCTGTTAATTTCTGGTGCCTGCTGGGTCATGGGGTGGGGAGAATCCTCTTGTCGTGGTTCTGAAGTTCTCCTCTGCTTTTTGGGTATGGTCAACTGAATGGTGGCGCTTCTCAGGAATTGGCACAGTTCACTTAATGTGTATGGACCTGTGTGGTAACTGTGGTGTTCAGGAAGGCTCTCCTCTCATCAGGAGAGGTCCTGGTGATAGCTGCCCTGCTGCAAGGTTTCTTGCTCTGAATTTAGTGAGCAGCAGTTGTTGCTCTTAAGGTGTAATTGTTGGGTACAATCCTCTTGAAGGACCAGGGATTCCCACAGTTTTGTCAGTCTAGCTAGGGATAACTTGTTGATCCTTGGAGCAGTATCTCAGGGCTGCTATAATGGCTCTCTGGCTTTTGTAGGTCTGAGGATGCAGCTGTGTACCCCAGTGCCCTAGCAGTACTCAATAATGGCGGGTGAGCACAGCGCTCATGCCTGCAGTAGAAGGCTAGAGCCTAGAGTCTGTGTGAATCCAGAAAGTCTATTGGAGCTTGGTGTCCTGAGCATTGGACCTGATGATTCCCCCCCGCTGTGGGGTTTCCTCCTGACAGGAACACCCAGTCTTTGCTTTGGGGACAGCTGTTCTGTCTGTGATGGCGAGTAGAACCTGCAGGCACAGATTTAACGTGGCTCAGCCTTTCTGCCTTTCTGGGGACTGGGTGCCTGGGCGTCTGCGGAAACTGGGTAATTTTTCCTGAGACCTTTTCAGGGTGGTGGTATTATCTGAGTGCTCTGAGATCAGACCACCATTCCCCTCCCTGTGGGTTTGCACCCAACAGAGAAACTCCATCTCTGGTGCCCTGGGGCCTGTAGTTCTATTGGGACAGCGAGTCAGGTTCAGGCAGGACTCTGTGCTGGTGCCCAGGTCCCCAGCTCTGGCTCTGGGCTGGCTCCCGAGGAACCCTGGGTCTTTTCCAGGGGATGTCTGGGTGACCTAAGGTCAGCCCCAATCGTTTCCTGCACCGTCGGGTTATCTCTCGACTGAAAATGTCAGTCTCTGATGTTGTGGTTGTTAGTATTTTGGAGCACAACCTGCTCTTGGCTTACCCAGCAATCTATGATGTCATCACGTGTCGCAGGCCAGGTGGCCACACCTGGAAGGTGTGGTTACCTTACTCCTTAAAGGGATAACCCCTAAGAGTGGTCTCTCTCTTACTCTTACACTCTTACTCACTTTCTCTCTCTCTCTTACTCTCTCTCTCTCTCTCTCTCTCTCTCTCTCTCGGCGTCCCATCCCCCTTTCCCTTTTCTCTCCCCACCATGTCCTGTTTCCCACTCCCTCCTTACCCTCCTAATAAACCTCTTGTAGAGAATATTGGTTCACCAGCCTCATACTTTTTTAATAACAACATTACATTGGTGCTGAAAGCCAGGCTGCAGGAATCACCGAAGCTCTAGGGACCGGAACAGCAGGACTAGCCACCTCACTAACTTTGTATTATCAGCTTTCTTCCCAGTTCACCCAGGATCTTCAGAAAGTGGCTCAGACAATACTAACCTTCCAAGGACAGACTGACTCGCTGGAAGCAGTAGTACTTCAAAACCAACTTGGATTGGATCTTCTCACAGCTAAAGAAGGTGGCCTTTGCTTCTTCCTCCAGGAGGAATGCTGTTTTTATGTCAATCAGTCTGGCATAGTAAAGGACAAAATCCAACAACTCCAGACAGATTGACAAAAACGAAAGGAAGAGCTGGAGGCCTCTAGCTCTTGGGCCTTTCAGAATCCCATATGGAAATGGTTTCTGCCCTTTGTCTCACCTCTCCTGCTAGTCTTTCTGCTTTTGGTTTTTGCACCCTGCTTAATTAACTTCCTCTCTACATTCTTCCAACAACAAATGCAAAAAAAATCTCTAACCAAACCATTAATCAGTTACTCCTACAGGATTATCAACCTCTGCCCACAGAGCCAGATGACTATAACCCCGATGGTGGGGACCAGCTGTACCCGGAGAAGGACAATGCCAGGAAGTAGCTTGAAGAGGAAAAGTCGTCCTTGTGCCCTTCCCCCACCATCACCCCTTTCTGACTCCTCACTTTTTAACAAAACAAAAAAGGGAGGAATGTTGGGATCAGTAAGCAGGCATCTCTATGGCCAGCCCCAAGGGACCTGACAAACCAGTTATCAGGCATTCGTGAAGCCACCAAGAAGACCACCCACTGATCACCTGGAACCACCTGCACATGCCCTGGGTCACCTTATAAGAGAACTCCTGAATCCCCTCCTCTCTCTCTTTCACTTCCGCCTCGTCTCTCTGTGACACCCTTTCCCTTCCCCTAATAAACCTCCCAAGTAGAACTGGTCTCATGGTGTGATTTGTGAACCTGTCGTGTAACCTTTACAGCCAAACGTTTCCTAACAGTGTGCCCACAGTTCAGTCTGGGACAGTGATCAGAGCACGCTGGAGTGTGGCTCTGGGCTGGCAACCAAGCACCCGGTAGAACCGGGATCTCTTCTGCAGTTTAGCAGGGTGAGTTAAAGCTGATTGAATCCCCCACTGTAGAGTGTGGGGTATCCTCTTACCTGGGAAACACAATCACTTTGTTTTAGGGCCGGGAGTTCTGACTGCTGGTCACTGTGCCAATCCTGCTGTGCTGCTGGTCAGAATGAGAGTCATTCCAGCACCGCCATCTTGCCGAATTAAAAAAAAAATGTTTTAAGTTTCAAATATGAAGAAAACATAGAGATTTCATATGACAAGACTCAAAATGAACCACAATTATTATTGATAATTATACCTAGACATACTGTTCCTCTTTAAACCCCTGAAAGTTTTTTCTCTGGAAACCTTGGTGAGCAAAGTCTCAGTAACTTGTTTCAAAAAAAATATCTGAAAATTGAAGAATAAATAAATGTTTACCTAGTGTGTAGTCAGGTCTGAATGCCAGTGATGGAAAGACTAATAGCAACAGGCATTTAACACCCCAAGACAGGAATAAATATTTGATGCCTTTCTTCCTTACAGATGAATAATCCTGCAGGGAGGAAACAAATTGTAGCAATTGAAGATTTGCAGCAAAATGGAAAACAAAATGGAAAAAATTTCTAACGCTGAGTCGATAAACAGAAAAGCCCCAGGCTTATCCATTGAGGGTCCAATTCACTTCTAAAATGCGTGGTTCGAGAGATGAAATTTTTATTAAATAGTATCAGTCTAGGAAGTACTAGGAAAATCTCTTAATCGGTATTTGCCATCATTCTATAACAAACTCCAAAAAATTAAAAAGATGTAAGTACATAACACTGAAAGGGAAATTTGAAAGGGATTTTAAATATAGCCACCCTTACTGTTACATTGTTAAACAGTAGCAAACGTACCAGTTTGCCCCTGACAAAGAGGGGCCTGAAAAACATCCTGCACAATACAGAGGTGATTAAACAACGATTTCTTCTAATTTGTAGACACTGTGACTATGTCATAGTGGATATGAAATTTCAGTACTATAGGGAAGTGTGGGATTGATGAGGCTAGTTCTTCGCCTTCTTTCTCCAAGCATCAGATTCTCATAATCCTAGATGATGGTGTTAGTTTTTCTGGGTTTTTTTTTTTTTGTTTTTTTTTTAAATCAATGGCATGTTGACCAGATTTTAGACATGTTGTGTTAAATAGAATATTGATAAATTAATTTATGTTTCTCTTTATATTTTCAATATGATGCGCAGATAATCTAAATGATAAAAATTGCTCTCATCTTTCTAATTCTGTTGTGGTGCCAAAGCCAATCGATAGCTATTTGCTGAATGAACTGATGAGTAAAATCTCTCTCAAATGTGTTAATGTGGATTAGTTAATGTCAAAGAAAATTCTGGTGCAATTTTAAAGAAAATTTTCCAGATAATTTGAAGAGAATCAAAAAATCAGGTAAGGAAAAATGAATTGTCGATCACAGAACACATAAGCATCTATTCTACCAAACAGCAAAAACATAAATACTAGTTACTCCTTTGGTCCATGTATAGTGAAGTGGCCAGTGAATAAATCAGTTTAAAGGAAAACAACTTAAATAGATCAATTGCATTTATTCATACAAAGATTTAGTAGTATGTGACAACTTTGACATTGAAAATCAATGATAAAATGCAGGTAGTTCAAGAAATGTGGCAGAGATGATTATCCACTATATTGAAAAAAGATTTTGAGCTACATCTCTGCATATTACAGAGCTGACTTCTCGATTAATTAGCTAATTAGTGTTAACTGAAGGGTCATAAAATTTCCAGGAAAAAATATGCAGAAGAGAAGTTAGGATTATTTATGTCTTCAACATTATTTGTTGGTCACTGATCATGTAGAAGGAAGATAAGAAGATAGCCAGAGCAGGTGGTAGATGGCAGCCATTGCCTGCCTGGATTTCCAGTAAATGCACGGAGAACATATCCTCGAAGGTGGATGAAGTTTAGGTCAGAGCGGAAGGAGAGAGAGAGAAAGGAGAAGGGAGTGCATGTCTGAGGGAAGAACAAATGCCAAAGACAGACAGACATACAGAAAACCCAATTAATGCTGTACACTATTACTGAGCAAGTTTGTGGGCCAACCAAACAGCAATCCTGCGGTCCATACAACAAAGAACCACAGGAAATTACCCCCTCCCCCCATATAGACACCAAACATTCATCATGAGCAAAGGCAAGAAGCCATTTTGAAACTGAGTCAATGACTGGGCCCCCTGGAGGCAAAGGTCCTTCCTAGAGTGCCCCCTCTGAAAACCCAGGACAAATGCCCAGTAAATAACACCCAAGAGCGACCCTGAAGAAACTACAGATGAAGGCAAATCAAACAAATCAACAAACCTAGTCTAAGGCCTATAATGGAGCAGGACTCACTTTCCCATCATGCCATCATGATAAACCAAAAAGGAGGAAAATTATCTACCAGAACTGTCTGAGGATAAATGCAGATATAAAGTGGCAAGTGAATTCACAAGAAAGTAAAGCTTGGCAGAGTCATGCCTCAAGCTCAGAAACTTAAGGTGTCAGTTTCTAAACCTGCTAGTGGAAAGGTTTCCATCAGTTCCATCTAGTACCTAGAGGCAGGAAATCCACAGAGTGGAAGCAACCTCCACCCTGCCAGATACCATAACCTGCGGTTGCTGAGCGAACAACAAAGATGAGTGGAGAATGCCAGCTGTCACGAAAGCCCTGTTCTCACCTTGAGGAGTCAACACAAAAAGCCAGGAAATGAAAACTCTGCATTTGTGTCTCATTAATGACACCTCCAAAAATGGGAAACTGGTCCTCATTTTTCTTTTCTCCAGTTTTTATTTTGTATTTTATTACTGTAATTGTTTTCAGCCTTTTAATGTCATTTTAATATCGTTCTTTAATTCATTCCTGTCTTTGAACTCTTTTTGCCCTTATTTTTGCTTTTGATTATACGCCTTTTAAAGAGTATATTTAAACCAAACTGCTTAAGTTAGATTGAGAGGTTCAATTACTTACAACTGTTTCTATCTCCTGTTCTTCTCCTTTGCTTCTACACAACGCTTATTTAATATCTAATTTTATGGAATAGATTTACCATGAACTGTTCCTTTTTGTCCTTCACTCTTTAGATATTGGGGTATAGCACGGCCTGTGGTTGGTCTCAATCTCTGGGAAAGTGAGTTCTGGGATTTCAGATGTAAACTACTACATTCAGATTTCGGTGTTTAACTTTTTAAATTATTTTAAAATAATAATAATTATTCTCATTATTAATGTGTGTTTGTGCTTGCATAAGTTCATTTGCATTATCTGTGTGCAGGAGCTCTTGGAGGCCAGAAGATGACATTAGATCCCCTGGAACTGGAATTACAAGTGGTGGCTGTGAGCAGCCTGATATGGGTGCTGGGAATTTAACCCATGTCCTCAGCAAGAGCAGCAAGCACTGTACTATTAAACATTGAGCCATGTCTCCAGCATCTCAGTATTTAACATTTAACCTTCATCTTTCTCCTTCTCTTTCAGAAACTTTAAAGTTTATTTTTGTCATTTCTTCCATTATATTTTCTCTTTTCTCCTCCATATTCATTTTCCTTCATGTGTAATTCTCTGTTTTTATTGTTAAACTGTCTGCTTGCATTTGTTTTCCTCTTGTTACTCTCCATGTGGCAGATTCTGCTTTCTCACCTCCTGTCCTTGATATTTTCTCCCCTCCCCCTTCCCTTTCATTCTTCTTGCTTTATACTGCTATACTAATACTTTGCTTATTTTTGTCCATTTCCACCATAATAACTAGTATTCTAGTGTACACTATGCTGCTCTTGATTGTTTATTCCCATAATGTTATTAGAGTTGGGGACAATTAACTTTGATGGCCGATTGCTATATTTTCATAGCAGGATCATTATTTATGGTAGCATTTATAGTTACCTTTCGCCTCTTGGAGTTCTGTTTGGGCTCATTTCTTGAACGTGTAGCCAAGGATTTAGCTGATGATGGCAACAGAAAAGTTTCAGGTCCAGAATAAAAGACAGAAAGAATGAAGACATACGACTCAAATATATTTTCAAATATAGAAATTATGAGGTATCTAATATTGTGATGACTGATAGGATATGATAATGAAGGAGAGACAGAGTGCAGCATTAGCTGTGGTAGGATTCTCACAAAAGAGTATTTCAATGAAGCTAAAACTCTCAGAATACAGGAACTGAATATTCTGGGGGCTGTAGTATTATCTTGTCATTAATCTCTGTTAAAAATCTGGAATAGTTGGCTGTTAACCTAGTGTCTGCGATGAATGGAATTCATTTGGAGTAGGAATTCTTCATTAACCAAAAAGAGGAACTGAATTCCTGGAGAAGTCAGATTGTCCTCTTGAAATCAAACAATGAGGGATTGTGGAAGTAGAGCCTGAAGTCTCCATTTGGGGTTTGCTCTTCTTCAAATATGTATGGCTTCATTAAACTTAAATGCCCAGGGTCTATGCTTAATCTACATTAACAGAGTTGAGGTCTTCTAAAAATTTTGAGAATACAAAGATGGAGCAATGGTTATTTTCCTCTTTGCCTAGTAGTTAAACTCTGGTTCAATGGCCTCAATGTTCATGTTGACTGTTGGAGAAGTGAAGCAAGTACTGAAGGTCAAATGGAAATCCTCCAACGTCCCCAGAGTATAGTGATGAATGTTCATGGTTGTCAACTTTGAAAGAAAGCAAAAGTGCCCAAATGCAACCATTCAATAACTATTTTCCTAACCAAATCTTGGAGCATGCCTATAGCTGATCTCTCCTGGCCCCTACTTAAGCTTGATTCAATTTCCAATATAAGCACTCCCCACAAACCATTCCTATTAGTCAAATTTCTGCTTAAGTAAACAAAATAAATTAAGCTTTTGATATTTATATCTAATAATACACTAGTAGCCCTGGACTGGAACAAGCTGTAGCAGGCTTCAAAGCTAGGGTACTTTCATTAATGTTACTCACTTATCATTTTCCCCAAGGGATGACATTTTTTTTTTCCAGATATAGTGTTACTGTGGAGCCTGGGCTGACTGGAAATTGCTATGTAGGGCAGGCTGGACTCAACCTCATGGTGAGGTTCCTGTCATGGTTCCTGTCTCCTCTTCCTGAGTGCTATGATTACAGGTGTGCGCCACCCACTTTGGATTTGTGGCTTTTTGCCTTGTAAAAATCTGGAGGTTTTTCCATGAGCAGAGTTTAGTGCTACTCCAGTGTTTTCTTCTCCAAGCCTTGATCACACCACTATGCTGAGCAACTATTTCTTTTTTCTTTTTCTTTCTTTTTTTTTTCGGACTGACAATCTTACATTTATTTTGTGATTAAATACATTGGAAAAATCTCTTACCATTAATTTCCAATTTTGTTGAAATAGTAAATTGCTCATGTTTATTGGATTTTTAACAATAAGAATTTTGATTAATTCAACATAATTCAAAAAAATATGATGAGACATATGACATGTCAATGTGTTTGTCTATTTCTAGATTACTTATAAACCCTCATTAAGGATGTTTTTCTTGCTATACATAGTACCTAAAAGTAGAAAAAAATAACTCTTTCTTCCATGTCTTATCTTTTAGTAATTACTGAAGAAATTTGAATGTTAGAGACTTCATCTTTCTCTAGAAAGGATTTTTGTTTTCATATGATACATTGTCTATCATAACCATTATTTTTAATATTAGTATCATTTTGTCTGTCTGATTGTGAGCCTTGGCTTTTCTCTATCCCAAAAGTACTTTGTGAACATAACAAATTATACTGGATTGCTTTTATGGACTACTATTGAATAACTATATGTGCAGTACTAGGGAACATGACTTTTATGTTCTTCGTTCTTTTTTCATTTTTATTTTTATATTAATTAGAGTTTATCCACTTTACATCCCAGTTGTAGCCCCCTCCCTTGTCCCCTCCCAGTCTCACCCTCCCTCATCTCCTCCCATGCCCCTCTCCAAGTCCACTGATAGGGGAGGTCCTCCTTCCCTTCCCTCTGACTCTAGCCTCTCAAGTCTCATCAGGACAGGATGCATTATCTTCCTCTGTGGCCTGGTAAGGCTGCTTCCCCATAAGGAGGAGATGATCAAAGAGCCAGTCACTGAGTTCATGTCAGAGACAGCCCCTGTTCCCCTTATTAGAGAACCCACTTGGAGACTGAGCTGCCATGGGCTATATCTGTGCAGGGGTTCTAGGTTATCTCCATACATGGTCCTTGGTTGGAATATCAGTATCAAAAAAGACCCCTGGGTCCAAATTTCTTGATTCTGTTGCTCTCCTTAGAACCATGCCTATAAGAAACATCATCTGGGGGAAAATGTCTTATGTTATGAGTACTCATGCAGTCCTGCAAACAAATAAGCACTGCAGGGCTCACACCTGAGAAGCCGGCTTCAATCACTCCTTAAGCATTCCTTGTTAGATTCGGTTCACTGTCCTTCACACACTTCATATTTGTTCACTTGGACCCCAGCTACAGGAAGGTATTTGAAAGGTCAGCAGGCTCTTGTGCTTGACCACTGGGACCCCAGTGGAGCTGTTATTTTAGGAAGAGAGAGACATTTAGCCAAGATAATAGAAGTGGGGCCACTGGGGTGGGCAGGCCTTAAAGCAGATATCCACTTCTGGATTGAACCTTCTCTACCTCTGCCCCACCCAGATGTGAGAAGCTTCAGAGACCTTCTCTGAAACTATGAGCAGAAATAAATCTTTCTTCCCTCAATTGGCTTCTGTCAGGGATTTTGCTACAGGAACAAAAAAAGTAAAGCACTCCTTTTCTCCCCTTAACTTGTAGTTCTTGATAGTTTATTACGAGGTATATGTTACTGCTGTTTCTCTTTTGAGATTTTAATGAACATAGCTGAACCTCAAATAAAGTCAGAAGTAGGAAAGAGGAGATAAGGGTTCCTTTCACTCATTATCATCAAATGATCGCATTCACCAACCGAGGACCATGCACGGAGAGGACCTAGACCCCCTGTTCAGATGTGGCCAATTGGCAGCTCAGTATTTCACTGTGAGAGAAGAAGGGACTGCCTCTATCATGAACTCTCGCTTGCCTGATCTTTGATCACTCATCCCTGGTGATGCGGCTTTGCCAGGCCACAGAGGAAGAGGATTCAGGCAGTCCTGACAAGACTTAACAAGCAATGGGCAGATGGCAATGGTAAAGAACCCCGCCCCCGCCCCCCCTCTTTCAGTGGACAAGGGGAAGGAGATGGGTGGGAAGAGGAAGGGAAGGAGTTGAGGGATGGGGCTCTTTTTTTGTGAAAAAAAGATGGCTATCTTCTAGCAATAGCTACAAAAAAAATAAAATAAAATAAAATAAAATAAAATAAAATAAAAATGTAAAATCTCCTTTTAAAATATTTTATAAGAGAGAGCAAGATCTTGGAAGTTTAGATTCATTTCTCCTCTCTTCTTACAAATTCACCTTGTGGGTTCATTGAGGCGGTCAAGAGTTCATATCATTGTATTATGTGAACATGGCACTGCCTACCGTGGATGGTAGGGCCTATCTCTCTACAAGGTGTCTACATTTAGATTCCGAGATAAGAAGGGGTTGAGTAGCTCACAGGGGCCTTTCAGGTTAAAACATGTTCTTTGTTACTTTCCAACCCTTTCTTCCTCCCTGACCTCTTTCTCTTCTTCATCTCTTCTACCTCATTGTCAGCCTCTGACTTTCATATTCCTCATTAGGATTCCCACTGTCAGGGGCTTCTCCCCTAGTCTCTCCTCATGTTTACTCTTAGTCAGGTCCTTGGTGCCAATCTTGAAACTGTTGTCTTACTCTGTGTCTGCATGCTAGGGCAGACCTGTGATGCCATGCAGAGAATGAAGGGGGAGGTAGAATCCAGGGAGCTGCTGAGATTATCACAGGGGTTCTGGTAAAGAAGGGAGCAGGCAGCAAAGGCAGCTACAATGAGCAGAGGGTTGGGCCCAGGACAATACTTTTCTTAATGCTGTTCTTTTAAATAAAAGAAATTTTAGCTTCTATTCTCATTGTCTTTGTTATACTACATGTTGGGGATATATAAGGTAAAAAGAAAAAATGGAATGTCTTCAATATAAAGCAGAATATTCAGAAATAAGTAAATTACTTTGGTTAATATTTTGAATCACATGTAACATTTCTGACATCAAATTAAAACATCAAATTATTCACTAAGCTGAAATCCTGAGCTTTTTCAATTGGTTAGAACAATCTGTTATCCTAAATTATATTTCTAAAGGAGTATGTCTTTGGATATTATATACTTCATTGCTGACAAGGACAATATCTAATTAGCTATTTATATGCAAAACAGAAGAAGGAATAATTAGAGACATGGATTATGCAAAGGCACTCATACTGACAGAGGCCAAAAGGAATTGTGAACATATTGAATCAAATTGGTATATACATTGCTACAGTTTATCATATTTCATTTATATTGTATTATATTTATGCATCATTTAACATGTTATAAATGAAGTAACGTTCTAATCCACTGATTGATAAGCTAAATATAAATCTTATGCACTATTAGACTACAAATATAACAGGGTTCAGTGAATGGAAAGGAATAATTTCCTACCTTAGTTCCAGATTTCAGTGTTTTTATCAAGAGAGACAAGGAAAAAGGCATATTTATACTTCATGTCACTGATCAAACACTCAAGGTTCTTATCCTAAACAAAAGCCCTGCCATCACAGAACTTGTCCTAGCTATCTATCATTAAATAACAGATCCCACCCAATACTGAGTATTAAAAAGACAAATGGTTAAATTTTTTTTTTTTTAGTGTTCATTTTTTTTCTGCTATTCATCAGTGGCTGCTTTATTTAAAATTTAATTTTATTTATATATTTATTTATTACAATATATTTACTTTGGATCCATGCTGCAGCCCCCTTCCTTTTTTAAATTTTTTATTTAACTTTTATTAATTAGACTTTATTCATTTTGTATCCCCCCATAAGCCCCTCCCTCCTCCCCTCCCGGTCCCACCCTCCCTCCCCTTTCTGCATACATGCCCCTCCCCAAGTCCACTGATAGGGGAGGTCCTCCTCTCCTTTTTTCTGATCTTAGTCTATCAGTTCTCATCTGAAGTGGCTGCATTGTCATCTTCTGTGGCCTGGTAAGGCTGCTCCCCCCTCAGGGGGAGGTGATCAAAGAACAGGCCAATCAGATTATGTCAGAGGCAGTCCCTCTTCCCATTACTATGTAACCCACTTGGACACTGAACTGCCATGGGCTACATCTGTGCAGGGGTTCTAGGTTATCTCCATGAATAGTCCTTGGTTGGAGTATGAGTCTCTGGGAAGTTCCCTGTGTTCAAATTTTCGTGTTCTGGTGCTCTCCTTGTGGAGTTCCCGTCCCCTCCAGCTCTTACTATTTCCCACTTCTTACATAAGATTCCATTCACTCTGCCCTGCCCAACAGTTGGCCATCAGGCTCAGCATCTGCTTTGATAGTCTGCAGGGCAGAGGCTCTCAGAGGCCCTCTGTGGCAGGTTCCAAGGTTGTTTCCTGTTTTCTTCTTCTGGCTTTCAGAGGCCCTCTGTAGCAGGTTTCTAGGTTGTTTCCTGTTTTTTTATTCTTCTGATGTCCATCCTCTTTGCCTTTCAAGATGGGGATTGAGCATTTTAGTTAGGGTTCTCTCTTTTGCTTAGTTTGTTTAAATGTACAGATTTTAGCGGGTTTATCCTATGTTGTATGTTTATATGAGTGAGTGTATACCGTGTGTGTCTCTTTGCTTCTGGGACAACTCACTCAGGATGATCCTTTCCAGGTCCCACCATTTACCTGCAAATTTCATGATTTCCTTATTTTTCATTGCTGAGTAATTGTATAGATGTACCACAGTTTTTGCATCCATTCTTCAGTTGAGGGCCATCTGGGCTGTTTCCAGCTTCTGGCTATTACAAATAAAGCTGCTACAAACATGGTTGAGCAAATGTCCATTTTGTGTACTTGAGCCTCTTTTGGATATACGCCTAGGAGTGGTATGGCTGGATCTTGAGGAAGCGCTATTCCTAGTTGTCTGAGAAAGCGCCAGATTGATTTCCAGAATGGTTGTACAAGTTTACATTCACACCAGCAGTGGAGAAGGGTTCCCCTTTCTCCACAACCTCTCCAGCATGTGTTGTTACTTGAGTTTTTGATCTTGGCCATTCTGATGGGTGTAAGGTGAAATCTCAGGGTTGTTTTGATTTGCATTTCCCTAATGGCTAATGAGGTTGAACATTTCTTTAAGTGCTTCTCTGCCATTAGATATTCCTCTACAGAGACTTCTCTGTTTAGCTCTGTTCCCCATTTTTTAAGTGGATTACTTGGTTTGCTGCTTTTCAGCTTCTTTAGTTCTTTATATATACTGAATATGAGTCCTCTGTCAGATAAAGGGTTGGTGATGATTCTTTCCCAATCTGTAGGCAGTCATTTTGTTTTGATGTAGGTGTCCTTTGCTTTACAGAAGCTTTTCAGTTTCATGAGGTCCCATTTATTGATTGTTGCTCTCCGAGTCTGTGCTGTTGGTGTTCTGTTCAGGAAGTTTTCTCCTGTATCAATGAGTTCTAGGGTATTCCCCACTTTTTTTTCTAGCCGATTTAATGTGTCTGGTTTTATGTTGAGGTCTTTGATCCACTTGGACTTTAGTTTTGTGCAGGGTGATAAGTATGGATCTAGTTTCATTTTTCTACATGTAGACATCCAGTTGGACCAGCACCATTTGTTGAAGATGCTATCTTTTTTCCATTGTATGGTTTTGGCATCTTTGTCAAAAATCAGGTGTCCGTAAGTGTATGGGTTTATTTCTGGGTCTTCTGTTTGATTCCATTGATCCACCATTCTGTTTCTATGCCAGTACCATGCAGTTTTTATAACTGTTGCTCTAGAGTACAGCTTGAGATCAGGGATGGAGATACCTCCAGAAGATCTTTTATTGTAGAGGATTGTTTTAGCAATTCTCGGTTTCTTGTTATTCCATACGAAGTTGAGAATTTTTCTTTCCAGGTCTGTAAAGAATTGTGTTGGCAATTTGATGGGAATTGCATTAAATCTGTAGATTGCTTTTGGTAAGATGGCCATTTTTACTATGTTAATCCTGCCAAGCCATGAGCATGGGAGATCTTTCTATCTTCTCATATCTTCCTCTAATTCTTTCTTCAGAGACTTGAAATTTTTTTCATACAAGTCTTTGACTTGCTTAGTTAGGGTTACACCAAGGTACTTTATGTCATTTGTGGCTATTGTGAAGGGTGTTGTTTCCCTAATTTCTTTCTCAGCCCTTTTGTCTGTTGTATACAGGAGTTCTACTGATTTTTTTGAGTTAATTTTGTATCCAGCCACATTGCTGAAGGTGTTTATCAGCTGTAGAAGTTCCCTGGTAGAGTTTTTGGGGTCACTCATGTATAATATCATATCATCTGTAAATAGTGATAATTTGACTTCTTCCTTTCCCATCTGTATCCCCTTGATCTCTTCAACTGTCTTATTGCTCTAGCAAGGACTTCCAGCACTATGTTGAAGAGATATGGAGACAGTGGGCAGCCTTGTCTTATCCCTGATATCAGTGGGATTGCTTTAAGTTTCTCTCCGTTCAGTTTGATGTTGGCTATAGGCTTGCTGTATATCGCCTTTACTATGTTTAGATATGTGCCTTGTATCCCTGATCTCTCCAGTACTTTAACCATGAATGGATGTTGGATTTTGTCAAATGCTTTATCAGCATCTAGGGAGATTATCATGTGTTTTTTTTCTTTCAGTTTGTTAATATGGTGGATCACATTGATGGATTTCCGTATATTGAACCACCCCTGCATACCTGAGATGAAGCCTACTTGGTCATGGTGGATAATATCTTTGATGTGTTCTTGTATTAGGTGTTCAAGTATTTTGTTAAGTATTTTTGCATCAATGTTCATAAGGGAGATTGGCCTGAAATTCTCTTTCTTTGTTGAGTCTTTGTGAGGTTTAGGTACCAAGGTGACTGTGGCTTCATAGAATGAGTTTGGTAATGTTCCTTCTGTTTCTATTTTATGGAATAGTTTGAAGAGAATTGGTGTTAGCTCTTCTTTGAATGTCTGGTAGAATTCGGCGCTGAAGCCATCTGGTCCTGGGCTCTTTTTTGATGGGAGACTTTTGATGACTGCTTCTATTTCTTTGGGGGATATAGGACTATTTAATTGATTTACCTGGTCCTGATTCAGCTTTGGTAAGTCAAATCGATCAAGAAAATTGTCCATTTCATTTAGATTTTCAAATTTTGTGGCATATAGACTTTTGAAGTAAGTCCTGATGATTGTTTGGATTTCCTCAGTGTCTGTAGTTATGTCCCCCTTTTCATTTCTGATTTGGTTAATTATTTTTTTACCCCCCCTTTTTTTTTTTTGGTTCAGAAATCTGAGAAGAACATGCAAAGAGGAGCATGTCTCTGTTCCATACTAGCTGAACACTTTAATAGCTGGTGGTTTACTGGACAGCTTTACTGGGACCACACAATAACTAAGGCTTTATTTCCATCTTCCAACATGTTTCTTTGGCATTTTTGCATGCTCCATCTGCTGTCTGTGGAATGTATATAATGACTCTGTCACTCAAATGTCGCATACATAAGCTGGGATGGTTACGTCAGTTAGAGGCCACTTGGAACCTCTTTCTTTCATGGAGTTTCATCCATAGTTTAGTTGGGCTTTTTCGTGGCTTTGTGATTGTTGAAATAATAACCTTAAATTGTAACTGGCATCTTACATCTTACATCACCCAGAGGGAATCTCTCTGTGAAAGAATGAGACCAACACAATAATGATTTCACTGTATTTTACCTGTTAAGATATGCCAATATTCAGGCAGAGGGGTTGGCACACACCTGTAATACCAGCACTCAGGGAGGCAGAGGCAGGCAGATCTCTGTGAGTTTGAGGCCAGCCTGGTCTACAGAGTAAATCCAGGACAGCCAAGGACACACAGAGAAACCTTGTATTAAAAAAAAGAAAAAGATATGCCAATATTCATTTCTCTGTGGGAGGAGGGTCAAGGAATATGTGGACACTTTTAGTCTTTTAACATGTTATAGGAACCTCTATTGAGAGGACTGGTCCCATAGTATGACCTGACTGTTTTTAGCATTTAAATGGTCATGCACACTGTGGTCTCTTCTTATCTGAACATTCTAAATTGAAATTAATCAGAAGTTTATTATTAGCTTTCTGAGGGAAGGCTGTACAAACAGTAAATAAAGAAATAAAATATTATTTTGAATCATAGCTTCTACATGAAATGGTAAAAGGTGGAATGGTGACTATTGAGCTCATAAAAAAATTACCATATTCTATTTTTTTAAATATTTCACAGGAATAGATTATTAAACACTTATTTCTTAATAATAATAGTCATTCAAATAGACTCAATCATTCAGTCTCTCTTACACTGAAGTGTAGTCGTCGTGTTACTAGGTTCTGGTTAGAAGGATGGGTGCAGAAAAGGTGTTATCTTTCAGAATCTATCATTAAGAGATATTTAGACAGGACTAGGAAATGGCTCAGTGGTTAAGAACATGGCATGTGCTCTTCTGGCAGAGGACTAAGTTGGATTCTCAGCACCCACGTTGGGTAACACGTGACTTGCCTGAAACTCTAATTCCAGACGAGCCAGTGCCACCGTCTGTTTTTCAGGGGAGTCTGCACTTTCGTGCACACACCCATACATAAATACACACATTCACATGTCAAAACATAGAAATAAATCTTTAACTAAAAAAGAAGCGTCTAGAATGTGCTTCTCCCCCACTTTACAGCAAACATTATTCTCTTCTATCAACCAAAACAAACATACCTTAGCCCTAAACATGAGCCACCCACTAAACAACATAGCCCCAAGTGTTTGAGAATTTAGCTAAGCCACTGTTGTGTATTATTCCTGGACCGTATGCAACTCAGCTTCCCATCGCTGTGACAAAATCCCCGAAGTGAAACGTCTAAGTGGAAGGAAGATTGATTGGATTGATCGGCTCATGTTTTCAGTTCATAGTTAGCTGTCTGTACCACTGGGGCTGAGAGAAGAGCCAACATCCCGGCAAGTGGTACAAGGCAGAGCAGCACTGTTTACCCTGTGGTGATTAAGGCAGGGACAAAACACACCCTTCAAAAACATGCCCTCTACTTCCTTTTGTCCCTACCTATGTCTTTCCTCACCATTTCCATCACTTTCCAATAGTGCCACCAGCTACACACCAACTCTTCAGTTTATGAGTTTTAGAAAATACTTGAAATCTAAACAATAACACATGCCATAACACCAAACCTCCACATGAATGAGAAACAAGCTCCAAGCTTTACTTCACATTCAAGTTATTTGGACTTTTCTCAAAATGTGTTTACAAGTTCCTCTAATTCATCGATATTACTTTCATTAGAAGGAAATTCATGTTCTGCTTTCCACTTTATTTCCCTTCTATTTCCTCAGTCTTAACACTCTCTCTTTACCTTTTAAATCATTATATTTTTAACATCAATGTCTTGAAATGAGCTCTTTGATGGAGGGCAATGGCTATTTAGATTAAGTAATTTCATCACAGAGAATAGTCATCTAGCTTATCTTCTTGTGCATACTTGCAGGGAGATAAATACCTGCCATCCAGCACACTGTCAGGGTGTTTAAGCCCTAATATTTTGGCATTTTTTAAGAAGAACTGGACTGCAAGATGTTATTTACTGTCACGAAATCACTTAAGTTATCAGTGCAATGAAAACAGAACTTCAGAATACCAGCCAATGTTAAGGCAATTGTGTTACTCTTACCACTGAATTTAAGAGTTTACATCCCACCTGTAGTCTCAGCACTCAGGGGAGCAGAGGCAGGTGGATCTCTGTGGATTTGAGGCCAGCCTAGTCTACCAAGTGAATCTAAGACAGCCAAGACTACAAAGAGAAACCCTGTCTCAGGAAAAACAACAGAGTTTTCATCGCGGTATAGGTTTGCATACTAATTAGCATTATTTTTATTTCCTTGGTATTGTTAAGTAAAGTTATAATATATATGAAAAGTGTTTTTATAGACAGTCAAATGGGATGCTGAGAAAACCTGAAAAATTTCCAGATGTTTGCCATTCACATTTTTTATTCTGTGGCTTAGGGCAAGGCAAATGTTAGGGTGGGAAAACACATTTTTGTTTTTTTTTTACATTAGCACAGGCAACAAAATGCTTCAATCTTGGCTCCCATTGCTCCCAAGGTGAAATTATTTCATACAATTTCTTTTCTGCATTTCCCAGCACAAATGAACTGCCTATGCTCCTAAGCCAAGTGACTAACCATTGGCATGCTGATTAAGCATTACTGATTAATTGTACAATAAGTCATTGGAATTGCTGGTGCACAGATGGGTGACATTTATTTAATTGTTTAATAACCCAGGATCTGAGGCGAACTTGCTAATGTAACTGTAATTGAGAAACAATGCTGTCTCAGGGAAAGAAGAATCAATCGACTCACCTGTTTTGCAATGAGGTCATCATTTAGATAAACCCGTAAAGTCCCATTTCTATTTCTGTCATTCGGGCTTGAGAAGAATGGAAGTACAAATCATAGTCTTCAGAGTGTCTTTCTATTTATTGTATTTTAACACTTTCACAGTTACTTTGTATGTTTTTCTTTACATTCAGATAGTTCTTAAAGGAGCAGTTCCATAGTATGTGAATGCCCAATGTACTTTAAACCCTTTAAGATGCTCTCCATACGTACGCTCTCCATAGCCAGACGACATCATAATTATTATACGTGTGGTCTGCCAGCTCTAAGGTTCTGTTCAAATGGATCTTAAATAAGAGCTTGAAGGAAGGGTGCTTCACTTCACTCAACCTTCTCCATCTTCCAGGTCAATCTCAAAGGTGACAAAGTTTAAAATGGACTAATTATTTTTAAACACATATCAGATACTATACCAACAACTAACTAGATGCTCCTTAAGGAACACAAAATGTCAAGAAACTGGATACGATAGAGATGTAATGGCACTGCTGTCAGCATGGATTTTGGAGACAGATGACCCAGTTTCAAATCTTTTCCATGCCACTAACTGTCAGTGTAATACAGACCAGGTGCTTACACTCCCCATTTAAAATGGGACAATAATAATCATATCACTTAACTATTTTCAGCTGAGTTTTCCCTGCCCCACCCAAGATGCTGGTATACATAATTTTTGTTTAAAAAAAAAAAGCAAGTAAACAATAATTACTCTGTCACAACATGATCTTACCCAGATAATACAGTTTTCATGATAACAAAGTTAAAATGAGACCCCTAAACTGCCCTTTATCTGCCCTGACTGATTTTACAAAAAGACGCTTGGATAGACAGTCATACTGTGGGTACACACAGAAGAAATATGTAAAGACATGCAAGGCAAACAGCATGGATCCAGAGGCGGATACTATAATGATGTAAGATGAAGAGAGCCAAGACTGTGTGATACAGATGGGAGTTGAATGGGGACAGAAAAGTTGGAATGAGGGGATGTGAGCTACTAAACTTCAAGTTCCAGTAATCAAAATTATGGGCTAGTTCCCTTCCTTATTTTCAGCCACAAAGTCTACAGTAATTCATTGAGGTGTCAACCTGGAACCTGTGCATTATCTTTTATGTGTGTGATGGATTGTGTAAGTTAATATATGCACGCATTTCCAAGAACAGCAACTGGTACGTCGCCACCACTATGCTTTCTGTTAAGGTTTTAATAGAAGAAGAAAGTTAAGTATCTTGGAAAAGTTTCTAAGCTTATGGGTCATGACCCCTTTGGGGCTCTTATATCAGATAGCCTTCATACCCGACATTTACATTATGATTCATAACAGTAGCAAAATTATAGTTATGAAGTAGCGACAAAATAATTTATGGTTGGGGTCACCAAAACATGAGGAACTGTGTTAAAGTGTCATAGCATTAGGAAGGTTGAGAAGTTCTGCTTAAGCCTAAGAATGAGCAACTTAAATCATCAGTCTAGGTGTGGCTCAGCTCTTTGCTTTACATAAAGTATGCAGCCAAACTGATGAATGAAACTTTGATCTCATCTGCAGTCATCAATTTATACGACCTGTGGCAAGAATTAAGCTTAAACTTCTTGGACCACCTTTCCAAAAGGATGCCTGACTTCCTCCAGATTAAGTAGTAGGAAATAAAACAGGAGAGATTGCCTAAAATGCAGGCCCCGGCTTTGTGCCTCACTTACGGAAACATCATGCCATCATTGAAATGATTCAATAGTGCAGTTCACATCAAAGGGACAATGGTTACAGCAGAGTGTGCGCTGCAGAGGCCATTTGGGTCATCCAGTCAACCATTCAAAACTGAATGAGGTAAGGTCTATACCTTCTCTCTGAAACTGTTTTCTTGGAGACGAGGCTACTATAGCTTATTCATGTAAAAACACAATCCTTATACCGAACTTTTAAAAAGCCATTCGGGCAGCTTTAACTATACATACAGCAACAACACAGAAAATGAATCCATGTCCTCTGGCAATAAATTTTAAGTTGGGAGGTGCACTTAATAAAATATTAAAGTAATATTAGTATAATTGAGTTTTCAAATTTTTCTCTGTGTTACTTTTACAAGTATTACACAAAAAAAAATTCCAGTTACACTTTTTAATAAAGTATGCAAATGAAATTAAATTTGCCTTCTAACACGACTGCTAATTCTAGGCTCCTTCAAAAATAGCTAAACATGTCTACGAGTACAATATGTGTGCCTCGAGAACATTTTCAGAGCATTTTTTAAACACACATATGCACCCTGTCTTAGTTAAGGCTACTTACTGCCGTGATGAAACACCATGACCAAGCCACCTTGGGGAGGAAAGGGTTTATTCTGCTTAAACTTTCATATCACAGTTCATCATCAAAGGAAGTCAGGACAGGAACACAAGCAGGCGAGCAACCTGGAGGCAGGAGCATGCTGCTCATGGCTTGCTCAGTCTTCTTTCTTATAACAGCAGTTACCATCATCTCAAGTCTAGCACCACTCACAATGGGCTGTGCTCTCCCTCATCAATCCTTAATTTTAGAAATGCCCTATAGACTTGCCTGCAGCGTGATCTGATCTTATGAAGCCATTTTCTTAACCGAGATTTCCTCTTCTCAAATGACTTCGGCTGTGTCCAGTTGGCATAAAACTATCCAGCACACACATTCAGATATTCACATGTATTTATATAATATATCCATATGGAGAGAAGAATAGAGAGAACACACAATTTAATGATGAGGTGTGGAAATACATATACACATACATGCGGGAAGACTGCGTAGTCTCACTCAGATTTCCACTGTAGCTGCAAAGTGGCAACTGTCAGCTGACCAGGTGAGAAAGCCTGCATTGCTGGCATGTTGTTCCCTCCCAGTAAGGAGGTGAGTCTCTAGGGAAGATGTAGAGGGTTAACAGCTTTGCTTTCAATCACCCTCACCTAATCCTAGATTACCTCTATTCAAATCTGCCTTTGTAATTGAAATTGGGACTCTAAAATGCTCTTGAGGATATTTCCCATAGCCTTTCTACAGATTGCAAAGGTTCCCCTGACCTGCTCTGTGGTGTAGAACTGTGGAGTATGGGTATGAAGGAAAGGGTTGAAATCAGAGGTGAGTCTTAAATAAGAAGAATGACTTTTACACATTCGAAGAACAACCCCAATTGTCTGAGTTGAATGCACATAAAAATAAGAGATTTGAGCTTAATGGTTACATTGGTATAATCTTCAATTAAAGTCTTGGTTGTCGATTAATGTTAAATTATAAGAATAGAAAAAAAAATGGCCTTGGCAGGATAAAATCTACTCCAGGGTGATTGGCACATTTCAATCCTATTGCCAGTGGGATCTCCTCCAGGCTTCCCTTCAGTTCCCTACTCTTATGATCCCCATGGGAAGAAATCAGACAAGACACAATGCAGTACAGCAGAGAAACAAGATGTTATTACAGAGTCAAGTGGGGGCACTCTCCAATGGCCAAATAACCCATGTCTGGTTAATAGTTTAGGAGGTTTTATATTATGTCTTAAGTCTCTAGAAAGTATCTTTTTCCAAGGCATTTTCCCATTCAGGTGACTGACTGGACCGTTTGAGTTGACTCTTAACAGACCCAAACAACATAAGTAAAACATCCATGCCAGACAGTAATCTTATAAGGTTCAGGGCTTCTAGAATCTAGTTTAGATGGCTATCAATTAATAACCTTTCAGGCAGTTTAGAAGGCCAGGTCTCCTCCCAGGAGCAGAGATAGGAATCAGGTTCCATTTCTCTGACAGTTCTAAGTCATTGTTTTTACAGCCTGTTGAGTATGAGGGAGAAGCCTAACCTTCACAGCTTATTAACCTACACAGCTTATTAACAATATCACGTGTATGTCCATACTGCTCTTCTTCTGTTCAGCTGTACTATCTCTTTGGCCTTCATCTGATGATTTATAAATATAAGATAACTTATAATAAATAATGAAATTCGATGAATGCCTAAGATAAGTGTGTGCACTCCTCTATCTCATTTGTTCAGTAAGATTCTTAAGCTCTGCCTCTCTGTTATTCAATGTGATGAATGATGCACTATAATGACCAAGTCAACTCATTTCAGCACTCATTTAGAAAGATCACGTGCATGTTATTACCAGAAAAATAAAATCCTGTTGGTATTAATTGAACACGTCTTTGGTCAGAGCTAGTTCTGTGGTTTTTCACCCAAGTGTGGACATGTTCACATGCAAATTTTCCCCTTTGTTTCTACATTTGTCGGACCTTCACCATCAGCATAACTGATGCTTCCAGATAGATAGGCTGTGATCCGAACATGTGGCATGTTCCCTTCTATTGCATATTTTCCATTCATGTCCATGCCTCCGACCTGGAAGATGATAGAGCCTACAATCATGGTATCTTAGAAATCACTGCCTCAGACATCCTCCTCTCCTACCACACTCACCTATCCAGGCCATTTACTTACTCAATAATGCTATCAAAATAGTTGTCTGTGACTAAAGATTGGGGTCAGCAGTTAAGAGCCCTGGCTGCTTTTCAGATGGCCCAGATTCGGTCTTAGCTCCCACATGGTGCCACACAACCATCTGTAACTCCAGTTCCATGTGACCTATGCCCTCTTCTGGTTACGACATATACACGCTGCACGTTACATACATGCGGGCAAAACATTAAAAGCCTATATAAAAGCAAATAAATGTTAAAAGAGTTCTTCCTTATACTTTAGGTAACTGATGAATTGATATCTCGATTCCTTATCTGGTTCAGTGGGTTTCCACTGTAGGGGACGTAGGGAACTTTGCACTAGGAAATAGAAACAATTTTCAGATGACATGTCTGGTAATCATCACTGGGTATGTAATGTAATTGAGTACATAGGAACGGGGCTGTAAATATCCCAACAGCATACCTCCCACAGCAAATAAGGGACAAATGCAAGAATCAACTGTTTCATTTTCTTTGTCTACTCATTTGCGTTCAACAATTCGTCCAAAAACCATTATTTTGTACATATTATCTCTATTACCATTTGGTGGGAGATTTCCAGTTGAGTGTTCACTCCCTCAACCACTAGACATACTTGTTGATTCAAGGGTGCAGGGAGGAGAGTATTTAGATTAAAAGAACAGAGTGTTATCTTTGAGGTGCCCCAGAAACAAAATAAGGATAGATATGGGGATTTATGCTTGGACTAATTGATTTTAAATCAAGTGCTGAGCCAGACAAAGGGATTAAAAACCTGGGACTCCACTTAACTTAAGCTATACACACACCCCTTTGTCAACTAAACATAGAACATGAACACACACACAGTTACACACCATTCTGAACAATGTAGCAATTTTTAGCAACTGAGGACCCCTACACACCTGTATACCTCACTCCCAATAAAGGAGAAAGTCTTTCCTATCTGCAATAACCATCAAACTCAGACTCGCTTTATTCAGTCATACTCCGCTTATGTCCAGGACCATTAGACAATATGCCTATCCAGTCTGAACTGCTTTTCAGTACATGCAGGATTAGGAAAAACTGTATCCCTAAGTGAACTTGTGGGGAAAAATCCCCTATTTACCATGTTATGTGTGTGCGTAATCGGGCACACATATGCTTAAAATTAGATGCATTATGAGGAGAGACATGCACAGTAGGAAAAATGAAAAACTGCCTAAACTATGCCCCTTGATAATGAGTGAAAAAATAATGAAACAAAAGGAGGAGAGCATGACTATTCCTAAAGTAGGGAGAACATTTTTATTTAGATATAAGGCAGAGGGAAGAGTCCAGACTGAACATGACTGCCTGGAAGACTAAACTGAAGGAGAGCAAGAGAGGAGCTGTTGACCAAAAGAGAGGCAGTGGGTTTAGATCAAGAGATCCATGTAGTCAAAATAGCTGAGTTATATAAGGATCAGGCTGGGGGAAGAAAAGCAGAAGCCTAGTGCCTGAGAGGATTAGAGTAGGGATGGAGTGAGAAGGGCTGGAAGGAGCCACAGGTACTGAGTGAGACATAGCCCAGGTTTCTTTGAGACCTAACAACTGACAGGCTAATTCTTCTTTTAGATTGCAGAAAAAGAAGCTTCAGACAATAACCCGTGGCCCTCGAGTACCTTTACTCAAGTGGTCATTCCCATCACCCATGTGGCTTGTATTTTGACCTGTAATGTCAATTCTCTTCGAATACGTTTTCCTTGCAGATTTTTAAGTCTGCATGTGCTTAATTCAACACTTTGAATAAGATGTCAAATACCTGCAAACACCTGACCCAGTCTGCAACAGCCAATAATGATGGTAAAATGTTTGGAATGTAATTGAGAATGGCCTACAAGAGCTTTGGGTTGGTGGATACATCAAAATATAGATCCTGAAGCATTTTAAGCAAGCTGCTGATTTTGATCAGTAACATTGTTTCATAGTCAAGCTTCTAGAGCAAAAAGACAACTTTAGTTTTGTTATTTAATTTTGGTTGTTTGGGCCTGGTCTTGAGACAAGATAGAAAAACAGGAAGAATTATGTGGACAATCTGTTTGAAGCCTCTCACCAGCTGAGAGATAAGAACTCTAGGGTAATTAACATCTGCTCTGAAGGTCACCAGTGTAGAGATAACATCCTTCTGGATAAAGCTACTTTCCATGACAATAGCAATGGAAGAGGCTGAAGTTCTGAATATATATGACTTTGACTATAGCCTTTTCCTGAAGTCTTGAACTCTCAAACAAAAGTGCTCATTTTGTGTACAGGAAAGATATGCTACCTTCAGCCCTGTGACCTCATCATGTGCATAATTTTTTCATGTGTCTCTAAGGAATCCCTCTGTGATAGCATTTAGATTCCTTAGCGATCCTTTAAAGACACTAACTTCAGGGCAACTTTCTATTGCCAAGGTAGGACTTCCAGTGGAGGGAGTGGGACACCAACCCACCCAACAAGCCTTCAACCCAAAATTTACCCTGCCTACAAAATGTGCAGGGATAAAGATGGTGCAGGGACTGAAGGAATGGCCAACCAATGACTGGCCCAACTTGAGACCCATTCCATGGGAGAGAGCCAACCCCTGACACTACTAATAACACTCTACTATGCTTGCAGACAGGAGCCTAGCACAGCTGACCTCCGAGAGGCTCCACCCAGCGGCAAATGAGCAGATGCTGAGACTTTATGTGGAGCACAATGAATCTTGTGGAAGAGTTGGTGGAAAGATAGAAGGACCCATAGGGGACAATACCTCCACAAGAAGAGCAACAGAGTCAACTAACCGAGGCCCATGGGAGCTCACAGAGACTGAACCAGCAACCAAAAAAAAAAAAAAAAAAAAAAAAACATGAATGTGAAAGGACCAGGCCTGAGGTCATCAGTCCCAGGAACTAGGCCATAGGTCATCAATCCCAGGAATAATAAATCCATTAAATTACCCAAGGAATAGGCTGGAAATAACTACAAGAATGGGAAGGTATCTTTTCTCAGGGTAAGGCATCTGTTCTGGGCAGCCCACCAACCTAACCTTCCTGATGTTAGTTAGCCAACTTTGTAGCTAGCTTGCCTTCCCTGAATATCATCCCATCCTGTAACTGCTAAGCTGGCAATTCCAGGTTCTTGCTCAAGCCCCAAATAAAAACCCTGCCATGTAGCTGCTCGGGGCTCTAGTTTCTGATTCACTGCATTGGTGATGATGGAGAGACCGAGCTTAAGCCTGGTCTTTGCATTTGCATACGTGGTCCGGCTCCTGGTGATCTCTGGGGGACCTTGAGATCTGAGCCCAACAAATGTACTGGAACTATGTAGCTGATGATTAGCTTGGTCTTCATGTGGGTCCTCTAGCAACTGGAGCAGAGGCTGTCTCTGACATAAACACAGTTGGCTGCTTTTGGATCACTTTCCCCTAGCTGGGCTACCTTGTTGGGCCTCAGTGAAAGAGGATGTACTTAGTCCTGGAGCAACCTGATGTGCTGGAAAGGGTTGGTAGGGAAGTACTCCCCTTTTCTGAGGAGAAAGGGAGGGGGGAATGGGAAAGAAGGTGGGAAAGTGTGACTGATGGGGGGAAGAGGAGAAAGAATATATGATCAAAATGTAAAGTGAATAAGTTAATGAGAAAAAGGGTTTAGTAACTTCAATTAATAATAATAAATATAAGTTGAATAACTAATAAACTAATAAATAACTAATAAATTCATGAGAAAAATATTTAGTAAGTTCAAAAGTAACTAAAATAATACATGTGACTATTGTAAAACAACGAAGTAACTCATCCTTGAGAAGGTCACAGCCATGAACTGGGAATTATTTTCCTTTCTGGACATCTTTCTTTTCATTAACCCTCTTGCTTAAACTCTATTTTAAAATACCCAAACTCTGGTTTATAAATTAGCTAATTCTGCCTTTCCTTTTTTTTTTTTTTTTTTCCTGCATGGAAGCCACAATTTTTCAATTTTGCTCTAAAGATGAAAGGGACAACTCATGCTGCGAAGAGTAACATTGTTGAGTTTTGTTGCTGTCCCCTCACCACTGACAGTCTCAGTATGATTAGAACAGAAATAAAAAAGCGTTCATTGTACTAGAGTTGACAAATAGAAAGAGGAATGTATACTGACTGTTCATTCTTAGTAGAATCAACTGCTGGATTTTCAATTTTTTAATTTTATTTTATTTTTCATTTTAGTTAATCAGCTCGGTTTGATAAAGCGTGTGACATATAGGCAGCTAGGCATCTCTGTGATTTTGTCACTGTGGATTCCAGGGGACCACAAAACTTTTCCCAGGTATCTTACTATGTTTCTGCAGTAAGTGTCCCCTAGTTACTAAGTTCATTTCTCCCCCTGTAACTTAAGAAACCTCTTGTACCAAGTGAGCTCATCTTGAATCTCCCTGAGAAAACACAACCCATCTGGTAAAAAGTCTGCTGTTTTCTTATCATCACTCACATTCCCTCTCTTGTTACTCCAGACCCTTTTACTCTTCTTTATTGTCAGTCTGGGGTTATGGTTTCTTCCTTTTAACTTCACACCTTCAACTACAATGCTGACTTTTGTGGAAATCTAAATTCTTCATATTTTTATATCTAAGTTAACCATCCTTGTCTCAAATGGAATGCCATTTGCACAATCAAATCCTCTTTTGACCTCCTTCTTTATCCTAGCACCTCACACTTTCTTCCAAAGACAGTGCTGAAATGATGGCACTAGTAGAAACAAACATTCTGAAATAAACAGAAAGAAGGGTTGTTACTGGGTAAACAGAAGGCTAAATTCAGCACTTCTCAAGAAGCCCTTTCTGTGGGTTTCTGTTTATCAGGAACCTTCCTTACCTGCTCCAGCTGTCAACTATCTCAGGCAAGGGCATCTAGTTTCTGATTAATCTTAACAGCCTGCCTCAGCTCAAAGACTCCATCTTGCCAACTATATAAAATCCGCTTTTTACCCACCAACTTGCTGTCCTCTATTATTCTTGGAGGCAGGCAGGCAGTGTATTCCCCAAATAAACTTTTCCTTCGACTCACAGAGTGGCCAAGTTTGGTGGTTTCACTGTGCCTTCACTTATACTCGGTTCTACTCTTCTGTAGTACCCTGTATTATAAGGTTTTTAATATAATGACCATGCTTTACAAAGAGACTTTTGCTACTCTGAGTTTAGTATGAAGATCTGTATCTTCTCTGTTTGACACAGCAGCCTAACATCTATAATATTAAATATAGAAGTGATTCAGTAAATGATGAATTAATAATTCACCATGTTAGAAATTAACTTTCTGTTAGAGGCTGGATAATTTGCCTTAGAAAACCTAGAAATTCATAGAACTGAGGACTCAAAATATCTCTGTTCCCAAATCAAGAATTCTCATACATATACTTTTCTCATAAATATATATGTACACAGAGATACATACACACACACACATATATATATATATTATATAGGAGACTTGAGCCTTGAACTCTGAGAATGGGTACTTCTGCACTCACAGAGTTCTGAATGCATTTTGAACACACACATCAAAGTTTTCCTCTCATTTTAAAAGTTTTATCTCTTCGTTATCAAGTGTCTTAGCTTTGAATGATGAGAACCTTTAAAGGTCATCACTGCTTTTTGATCTAATAGAATACCATTATTAGATGTAACAAGCTTGAGATAGGCCCTTAGATCTTCCTCCAAGAAAGAACTTGTCATTCAATTGTAGCAAATGTAGTTAGTTGGCAGTCTTTAGTTATTGGTGTACATGGGAACTATCTGACTATAGCTCACTCACTTCCCAGGAAGTCCTCAGCCACCAGACCATCATTTGAAGCTGAGGCCCTTCCCCACTCTATCTCACTCACTCTTTCCTTTCATTTTTATGGATTGCAGGTCTGCTTTACGATCCTGTGAAGTCTGCTCAGATCAATAAATCTTTTTCACTTCTAAGGGCATTCCAATGTCTGTTCAAAGAGAACTCAAATGTCAGCCTAGTGAAGGACCCCTTTTCTATGTCATTGGGCAAGTCATTTCGATCCAGTGTACCTCATGTCTTTGAAAAGTGTGAGCCAAGGATGTTTTTCAATTTGCAATTGTTTTCTTATATCTGTGTGCATTAAATGTATGATATGTGTGTGTAACTGTAGGCTTGCATGTGCATGTGTGTGAGGGCAGGTTTCTGCAGATCAATGCATGAATGTGGAGGTCAGAGGATAACCTCATGTGTCAGTTCTTGTTGCCAATCTTGTTTGAAATAGAGTTTTTTGTTTGTTGTTATTTGTGTATCAGTAAGTTTCCAAGTACTCATCAATCTCCATGTCCAATCACAACATAGGGTTACCAAGAAAATGTGGGGTTGCCTTTGGAATTCTTAGTCTTATTAATAAAAACAACAGCAACAACAACAAAAAAACTTTTAAAATGGACTCAGAAGAAAACTTAGGGATTTTTTTTTTTTTTTGTAAGTTGAAGAGAAAAACAATACTGTTAGGACCAATGAAATGATGATGTGCATAGATTTTATATTAAAGAGGTTTATTAGCTGGAGATAAAGAGAAAGAGAGAAGGAGAGAGGGAGACATGATAGGGGAAAGGGAGGGAGGTGCCCTGAGAGAGAAAGGGAAGACAGCAGAAGGGTGAGAGAGAAAGAGGGCAAAAAGGCAAAAGAGGGATAAAATGGAGGTTAATCATTTTATGGAGCAACTGAACCATGACTGCCAGGTGTGACTACCTATCAGGAGACACATGATGGCATCATAGATTGCTAGGCAACCCAGAAGCAGGCTGCCTAAATACTGACATTCCTCCCTCTTTCTATAATTAAAAAATGAGGAGCTTGGGGTGCTTCTCCTGTAAGGCAAGTTGAAGTATATAAATGTAGGTTCATTGGAACCAGCTCTTAGTTGCCATGCAATGGGGTAAGAGAGAGAGAGAGAAAAAAATAATAATAGCAATAAAATGTCCAGGTTATGTGTTCAAGAGGAGTTGGGGAAGCCCGTGACCTGGAAAGTTCAGGGTAGAGGGTTGCCAGTAGAGAGTTGCCAGCCTTGCAAAGCAGCAGGTAAGGACTGAGGAATGCTGGGAGAACTTGGAGCTACTTGTCCTGGGCCTGAAGCACTTTTATTAATAATAAGTGAATAAAGAGCATAGATCCTCTTTTAGCTGCTCCCTGCTGACATTGGGGGTGCTGTAGGGATATCAAAGGCAGAAATGCTAGCCAAGTCCAGGAAAAACAGGCTGTTTTGATGCTCAAGGGTCTATTAGAACATCCATGGCTGGGAGGGAAAGTGCAGGTCCAGCTTCTTGGAAGTCTGTGAGGTCAGACTGGGACACCTGTGGTAGCTGCTTTGGCACTGTTGTAGATGTAGGAAACATCTGGATCTGGCAGGATACTGAAACATAGATAGATAGATAGATAGATAGATAGATAGATAGATAGATAGATAGATATTTAACATATATATATATATATAGGTAGATATATATATATGTTAACATCTAGATAGATAGATAGATAGATAGATAGATAGATAGATAGATAGATAAGAAAATTTCTTTAGGTTTACATTTAATACTTTTGGGAGAGCAAACAGAGGTGGAAGGTTTGGATCAAAGAAATTTGAATGTGGGAACCTCCATTTACCTGAGGGAACCTCCATTTACCCAATCACTGGTAGTAATTAAAAAGGCTTTGCTTTGGATCTGTTATCTAAGGAAATTCAGGCCAAGTTTGGTTACAGAGGTGTGTAAGATTAGAGGCCCTTAAAGAGGGCACTAGGTGTAGAAACCTAAAATTCTCCAGAATACATCCCAGAGGAGAATCTGGAGGAACGGATGAATGGACTATTCCCATTGGGCTGGTAAGAGTCAGTGACCTCTCAAGGCGTTCCAAGAGCAAGGATTTTGACTCAGTAGATTGGTACAATCTGTTTCAACAGCTTGTCAGTGTTGGCCAAAGACCAAGGACACAGTAGCCCATAGCAGACACAGTTAACCTAGTGCTAGGATTTTTATAGACAAGCGAGACGGGGATGGAGAGAAATATGCCAGTAAAGGGAAAATCTTACCCAAGGGAGAAGAAGGTTCTAGAGGAAGGGTTTGGATGTAGGTTGGTGAGAGAAGTAGGAAGTGTTTGCACCAGCCAGAAATGAAGACTCACCAAATGGCTGGTGTTCAGTGTACGATTGTAGCGGTTGGTACCAGGAGTTGATACCAACCAGAAGAGAAAACTCACCAGTCAGCTGATATTGAATGTAGGAATGTAGCAATCAAGTAGCAAGGAAAGAAGTCCCAAAACCAGGGAAAGTAGAGGAATCCCACCTCTGAGATAGGCAATAGGTGCAGTACTTATCTGAAGCCCATTTGTCCTGAGAGGTGGATTCAGGTGGATTTCCTGCAGCTTACAAGAATTACTTTTAAGTTTCACGAAGGAGATCAAACTTTATATATGTTAGCATTATAACTGTACTTTGCAGTGAAATATATATTACAGAAAAAGGCAGTAGACATACACATTTGTATTAACAGCATAAACATTATTTAAGGTGAACTCTGAAAAGGCAGAAGCCTTTTGTGAAGTAGAAGGGACAAAAGCTCTCTTGATCTTAACCTTTAGTATGATTATACATTATGGAGATTTAAAGAAGATTTAAAATCTTGAGATTGGAACCATGATAGTGGGTGGTATAGTAGAATGTGTTTGTATTAGAGTTAGATTAATATATCAGAGCTCTATTGATAAAGGTCAAAGCTCTGGACAGTCAATATAACAGTATCATAGCAACAGGAAGAAATATTAAGCATTTTTACCTATTTAGAATACCGCAAATCACCTTAGACCTTGCAACCTTTATAACTTGCATTTACCAACCTTAAAACACTTTCTTAAACCCTCAAATAACATTTTTCTTAGGCCTTTGTATCTAGTTATTTACCATGAGATACAGGTGAGACTGCTATGAACAATTTATTGTGTTTTAGCTAAAGGAATTGTGAAAGGTTACATCTGAGGCCTGTTTCTTGACTCTGGCAACAAGGCACATTGTGTCTAGACCGGACAATAACAACTCTTGGACTCAGGCTTAAGGCCTGGTCTTCTGCATATGAATCGAACTGAGAAGGCATCTGAAGTCTCCCAAGACAGAAGTTGGCAATATGTCCGTGGGACCCGAGTGTGAGGCCGAAACAGACCTGCAGTGTTACACTGGGCTGGGCAATGATGGTGGAGGTCGCTGAATCTAGGAGCCATTTGTCCAGGCCAAGGAACTCAAAGCCTGGAAGTGTCTGTGGCCCTTGTGCTGGTTGAGACTCCGTGGCTGGGCACATCAAGCCTGCATGGGAACGTTTTGACTTCCAAAAGCCAGTCTGCCAGCAGACAGTGTGTGGTTTGTTGAGGCAGCTGTAGGACGAGTGCCCCCTTTGGCTGAATTTTAAATAGCTTCCTGGTGGAGTTGACTTTAGGCTATATCCCAATTGGGATGGGACATTGCAGACCTTTTGTTTCTGTGCAGGAATGCCAAAAAGCCTTAGAGCATCAGTCAAGGTCTGGAGCATAGTTTTTGCTGTAGATAAGCCTATCAGAAAGACTCCTCTCTTATTTTTACCAACTCCTGTATGCTGACTCAGGGACCATTCTCAGCTGTTTAAGTAAACAATGAGATCATGTTTGCATCTGTAGGACTATAAATATATTTTTGAACATGTTAAAGGACTTCATCATCTATGAGATGACTGACTATTAACTTGCATTTGTTAACCCTTAAATATTAGGAGTTTAGGTTTTGTCCCTGTTAAGTTGGAGCTTTAAAAGTCATCAATATAGCTCATTAAGATGACAGCATGACAGTTTTCTATATGATTTAGTATATAAAAACTTCATAGCTTATAAAATTCTAAGGCTATACTGTAGATTAATAATATTACCATTTTTAGAAAACAAGACCAAGCATATTTTAACCATTTGATAGTGAAGATATACCACAATGATCAAGTTTTAACATAAATAAATGCTTCAATATATCTTAATTTAGAGTATTGGTAAAAACTTGTATGTAGTAACCTCTGAGTTATGAGTTTAAAAACCAAAAATATAGTAGAACAGTTTAGCCCATATCTAAAATAGAAAAATAAAATACTGGCATGGTAAAGCACATCTTTAATCCTAGCATTCAGGATGCAAAGGCAGGCAGATCTCTGAATCTGAGGCCAGGCTGTTCTATGGACAGGACAGCCAGTGCTACATAGACAAATCCTGTCTTGAAAACCCAAACACATACAAAAAAGTCACATTTGATTTTATTTTTTCATTCCTTTTAGCTTAAACACAGAAAAGCAGGACTTCTGGGTAAGCTAGAAGTTATGTAAGTGACTGAATCTTGGGAGGTGCTTCTGGGAAGAATTGTAGTACATTATGTCATTAAGGGGATAATTATCCTTCCTGTTCCTTAGCTTGTATTTAAGGAGCAGCCTGGCCACGTGATTGATGGGGCTCAGCTGAATTAAGTCTAACAAAGGAGATAGTATTATGTTCTGTCTTAATCTTTGGAGCAGATTATAATGTCATATGACCCAGAGCTAGAGGTACATTCCATTCATTTAACTAAGAAGTAGTAGCTTTTCCTAAATATGCCTGTTCAAAGCCCTTACACGTCAACCTTTTAATGTAGTATTTTCATTGTTAACAGGGTAATGATAATATTTTCTCTTTTAGGATAGTCAATTAAATGGAAATTAGGGTCCAAAGTAGATCATGAAAGAAGGATTGTTCCTGAATAGCCTTGTAGCCTGCTAATCTCTGGAACATTCTGCCTTCAAGAGTCTAAAATCATTTAGGAGATGGACTAAAGTTGGAGTGTAAAACGCTTTAGGGCCTCTACTCTTTTTGGCTCTTAGGCCTTGGAAGATGAGATCAAGGGGACCACAACACATGGAGTTAGAATGCAGTAATACCATCTGAGTGTGGATCAACTGTAAACAAGAGGAGATAAAAATTAAGACAGCAGTTGAGAGCATGGTGTCCAAAAATGAATGTATTAGTAACATTACAATAGATATAACCCATTTTCATTTGAAAACTCAGAAACCTATTTTAAAGCCATTTACCAAAAGGAATAGCAGTATCTTGACTGGAGTTCTAGTCACAAACACATGTATAGTTTCTGGGCTGGACAGATCACTTAGTAGAAGAGAGAAAACAGGGAACCCGAGCTTCTCTAGGGCACTCCTGATCTCAGAACAGAAACAAGGACATTTGTGGTTGCTGGCCGAAGAATTATAACTACTTGCTTTGAGGTTTCTTTCCCTAAAACTACCTGTCTTCTATCTCCTGTCTTCATAAAAGAGAGCTGGGTCTTATAGACATGTGCTACCATATCTGACTTTCTGCTTGTTCTGTGCAGCAGAGGATTTACCCATTGAGTCACCATCCTAGTCCTAAAATACATTTGAAAGGGTCATTATGTGCAGAGCAAATTATATGTGTTAGTTTGGTTGGTTCCAGTTAGTTATCCTATGAGGTGGGCATTCTCATTTTAAAGGTACATAATGGAAACCTTAAAGAGTTGTATATAGTACCTAGCTTCCTTCAGAAAGCCAGCTGCAGAATTACCAATAGCACATCATCTTGTGTAACTCTGAATACTACACTCTGGCTATTACACACATGCTCTTTTCAATAACCAGATAAGATGTTCATTCCTTTAATGAGACAAGAATTTCAAGATGTCCTCTACCCCTTCAGCATCTCTAAAACTGCTTGTTTGTTCTAGAAGAGTGCTAGTTTGTGAAATATGAAATAAAGGCTCTTGATTGTGGATTAAGCTTGCAAAAGAAAACGCTATTCAACAGAATGGCCATTGCCTCATAACTCTTGCAGTCAGAATTGTGCCGTGCTATATCCCAGACTTGAAACTGAATGTCAAATTAAATTTGACTGAGGGGGCCTGAAGCTCGAAGTCTATCACAGATTATAGCACTGAACCTGACAGCTGCCTTAGAGATCAATCCGATTAGAGGCATGGATGATAAATCACTAGTGCATCCTGGCTTACTGCCAACCCACCAGTTCAACATTTGGAGGTTGGCGTGTTTATTTTCATATGTATCTCTCCTAAGCGTGAGGAGAGTTCAGCCTCCAGAGTTCTACCACCATATGATCACCCTATCTCTCTGCCTTTCCAAATACTCATTCTCAACATCAGCTCCAAATATACCTGCAAGAGGAAGGTACATTCGTTCCATTGTCTGATGTTCATAAATTTCTCCTATTCTGAATCTAAGGCTAATTATTATTTAATAAATGTTAATATCTTATTTTTTCATTCTTTTATCTAGCTCATTTATTGACCACTTAAAAAAAAATTAGGCACAATAAAAGACCAGCAGGTAAAGAAGGTCTTAGCCATTAAAATTGGAAACCTAGTTGAAGGGTCAGATAGCCAAATAACTAGGAATGAAGGAAGTAGGAGAGCTTGGATTATGATTTGTATTTCCCTGCCAAGTACCAGACAAGTAAGTTTAAGCTATTTTTCTTTTCTTGAAATAAAGAACCGCAAGCAAAAAGATACTGATACTATAAGCACCAAATGAAATAAGATACATAATTTTTGGCACTGTAAGTGTCTAAATTCTTTTAATTGTTGAAAATAGTTCTTTTTTAATTATTAATGAGAACTTTTTCAATGACCTAGCTTACATAAAAGGAAGTATTCTTTACAAACAGATGATGGTTTGTAAAAATGTTAAACTTGTAAGGGGAAGAAAGATTCTAGCTGTGGAGAAGGGAAATTTAAAAGAGAAAGATTGAAAGACAGTAATACATAAATGCCAGGCTACCTGAAAATATTTTGTGTCTTTAAGAAGTGAGTGTCTTCATTTGTTAGAGATGGTCGCACAGGGGATGAAAGTCTAAAAGGACCAAGTGACCCTCTCATACAGTGCCTTGATGGTCCTGCTAAGAATCATGGGCATTTTGGAAGAATGTTCTTTGAGTGGCATGTGTCTTGTCCTTGGATTTAGTGTCTCTGCTTAACATCCTTCCAGGATGTTACTCAACTGTGATTTTTTTCTTTTTTTTTTTTCTTTTTTTTTTTTTTATCATGAGATATTAGCTCACTTCAGACACAGTCATTCAACTTTCCTAAATCAAATGCCCTGGCCTAGAAATTTGCGTTTTGGACAGAGCCTTAGCTGAGTTGTTCAAAGGCAGCTTTCAAGAGAACTCTTGACTCTCACAGATCTCCGCAGCTGCTATCTCTCCTCTGGCTCTCTGCAAAGTGTGGTTGTGGTCATTCAGCTTTCTTTTTGATACACTGTTATGGCCTGCAACTGTTAAGCCCAGATCTTAGCGTCCCCAAAGACCATCAGGAGCCAGACTATGTATGCAAGAGCAATGAGCTTTATTTGGGCTTAAGCTTGGTCTCTCCACAATCACCAATGCAGTGGATCAGAAAGAAGAGCCCTGAGCAGCTGCATGGCAGGTTTTTTTTTTTTTTTTTTTATTGGGGTTTCAACAAGAACTGAGAATTCCTAGCTTAGCAGTTACACAATTGGATGAAATCCAGCAAGGGCAAGTTTGTTACAAAGTGATTGGCCAACTACCACACTAACATAGGGAGCTATCTATAGACCTCTGAAATGTTAGGTTGGTGGGCTGCCCAGCGCAGATACCCCACCCTGAGATAAGATACATTTCCCATTCTGTGGTTACCTCCAGGCTATTCCTTTGGTAGGGAATTTTATGGTTTTCTTATTCCTGGCATTGTTGACCTATGGCCTAGTTCCTGGGACTGGTGACATTTTTGGGGGGAGGAGGGGAGCAGGTTAGACCTGGTCCTCTCACAGCAATCTCTTTTTATGGCTGCTACCAAGCACTTCTAATCTAGTAATGAAGAGCTTTGGGGAAATTTAAATGATCTGACTTGTGGTGATCTAAAATTAGGCTTTAGAGAAAAGTCCAAATGTGAAATTATTATAATGATGAACACCTATAATTATTCAAACACATTCATTCTAATTCAAGCTTCCTAAAACACATCTATAACTCTCCTCTGCTTAAAAGTCTTCAGAAAACTCCAAGTTATTTGTAGAAAAATCAAAATCCTCTGGCCAGCATTGTGATCAGAGCAAAACTCCCAGTTGCACAATATGTCAAAGCACCTTTTCAAGTACCCTAATTCCAGATGTGCTAGAGAACACATACTGGTACCTGGATAAAAATTGATGATGATGATGATGATGATGATGATGATGATGATGATGATGATGTCTCCCTGTCTTATCTGAATTCTTGTCCATAGATGTCTCAATGGAAATGTACCTATAGGAAAAAATAAAATAAGGTCAAAGGAGAAAGCCTCCCCTTTTTTATTCCTAGAGCAACAGACTATAAACATTTCTCCTAATAGCCTGCCCCTTGTGTCTCTCTGAATGACATCTGCATATTTATTAGCAGGCTAGTCACCCTTGGAGGAACAGTGACATTATCATGTTAATGTCTTAGAAGATTAAAAACAGTTGACTTTGTTCTGTTCTGAAGGTATTGCCCTTTTTCTTTTAATGGCAGAGTTTCTGCACCATGCCAGGCAGATGAGCCTTGTAAATCTTCTTAACAATGAAAGGGTTTGTGCTGCTCTGGAAAGGCTCCCTGAGTGCTCTCCTAGACAGCCAGGATTGTAAACCAGAAGGAAGCCACCTGCTTATTTGTTAACAAGGCCCAGGAGAAGCTTGGGCAAGAGGTGATTACCAAGTAGTGGTTCTGGGTGCTGTTTATTGAGCACCCAGAATGTACAAAGACTTTAGAATTGCCAGTATTCTAAGGAAAAAGAAAAAAAAAACAAAACAAAAACAAGACTTCAAGTAGTGAACTAACTTGAAGTTTAAACCATGTGCCTGTGTGAAGAAAGTGAGCAGTGGTTTAAGAGAAAACAGTTAAACAGTGCATACAAGTGACAGCTGAGGCAAACTGTACAGAGATGTCATTCTCACCTCCCATCCTTCTCCACTCCTTGCCCACATGACATGGGATATTGCTCTCTAATCTCCATGGATGGCACCTTATACTTATCTCTTAGCACTTGTCAGCTTGAAGCCTAATTAATGTTTACTTCTCTGTCTTCTCCACTGAGCTTTAAATTCATATCTGATTTAAAGCCATAACCCACCCACCTTTTGTGTATTACCCAACACAGAGAAAAAAAAACTCAGTCCTCAAGCACTAAATAAAGAAACAGATGTCACCAGGTGGATTTTATTTATTGGGAAGAAATAAAATTTTGGTTTCTGAGTGGATCTTCCTCAGCATATTAACATTTTACTTTATTTTATTTTATTTTTATTTGAACTAGGCTGCTGAGATTCTATTTCATATGGAGAAGAAAAAGCAACCTCTTTTTTTCCCCTCAGCCCATGAATGCATTTCATCAAATTTGCAAATTAACTTATATGATTAGTAAAATCAAATCTTTTTTGCACAATTCTCTCAGCATTAAAAAAAAAAAACGCTATTGGAAGTGCTAAAGTATTCCGTTTTGAGAGGGTGTGTATTAATGAAAAGGGTGGAATAATACAACATTTTGTAGCACCTGGATTTTAACAAAAATGAAATAAGTGTCTTTTAAAATAAATGATAGAAAATAAAAATGTTTCCTTTCTATTCTTGACATATTCTATTCTGACAATAATTCACTAAGAGAACAATAGTAGACGCATCTATACGCATGTGAGCTCAGGTAAATGTGAGTTTTCCTGAATTCACAATTAATCTTTGAATAGTAAAGTAATTTCAAGGTCTATGAAATTGTCAACTATATTGAACAGTGTATAGGGCATCTTATATTTCAGTGCAATAACTCAATACCGATGATACCAATACAGATGGTACCAACAACAAAACACTAAAGCCACAACATAGCCTTTATTCTCTAAAGCTAGTGGTATAGTGAAAAAGACAGATACAGGAACCAATAATTTTGATGCCACTTTACAGTGTGGAAATTACAATGTTGGCTGTGTGCAATGAAAAAAAAAATGCACTTCAGTGGTCTCTCTAGCATGTTTGGGAGCATGTGCTTCTATCTGGGAAATACTGTAGCATAAAAACATTTAGAACGTAAGTCTTAACAAAAAGTAGTATTAGTGTATCTAAGAAATTAGATAGAGACTCATATTCAGTATTACAAAGACCCTGTAGGTATATACTGACCCATGAGGTTTCAACATATCAGTGTAAAATGTGTTGTACCCTTTTTCACGAGTGAAATGAAAAAGCATAACCATATTTTAAAAGTCAAAACCAAATTTTACCAGTGTAAACAATTCAATCTTTAAAATCAATACCAATTTAAAATGAGACTTGTCTTCTTAGTCTAAAAGAAAATAGGATGATAAACAGAATTCATCTAGACTGAGAGGTTCTGTAATTTTTTTTCTTTGCCCTACCCCACACCAAGTAGCAATTTCAAGATGGCAGAGTCACATCACATGGCAAGTCATATGGTTGCTATTTAAAAACATTTGTGCTGGGGCGGGGCAAGATGGCAGCACCAGGAGGATTCTCATTCAGAGGAGCAGCACAGCAGGATTGTCACAGTGACCAGCAATCAGAACTCGCGACCATAAAACACAAGTGATTGTGTTTCACAGGTGAGAGGATACCCCCACGGTGGGGGATTCAATCAGCTTTAACTCACCCAGCTAAACCATGGAAGAGATCCCGGTTCCACCAGGCACTTGGTCGCCCGCCCAGAGCTACACCCCAGCATGATCTGGTCACTGTCCCAGACTGAACTGTGAGCCCACAACACCACAGACTGGATTTTCCAGTCGAGAGATAACCCCACGGAGCAGGAAATGATTGGGACCGACCTTAGGTAATCCAGACATCCCCTGGAAAAGACTCGGGTTCTGCGGGTGCCCCAGGAGCCAGCTGGGAGCCAGAGCCTGGGACCCAGGCGCCTGCACAGAGCCCTGCCTGAGCGCATGATTCGCCACCTCAGATTGAACTGTGGGCACCAAGGCACCAGGGCACCAGGGCACCAGAGACTGCGTTTCACTGTTAGGTGCAAACCCACAGGGAGGGAAACGACTGGTCTGATCTCAGAGCACTCAGCTGACACCCCCACCTCGAAAAGGTCTCGGGAAAATTACCCAGTTTAGGCAGCCACCAAGGCTCCCAAGGGCCAGAAAGGTGGAGCCACAAGCGGGTATCTGTGCCTGTGGGTTCTACTTGAAACCCCAGACAGAACAGTGGTCCCCAAAGCAAAGACTGGGTGTTTCTGGCAGGAGGAAACCCCCAGCGGAGGGGAGCATCAGATCTAATGCTCAGGACACCCAGCACCAAAAGACTTCCTGGATTCACACAGACTCTAGGCTCTAATGCAGGCAGGAGCTCTGTGCTCTGCCACCATTTTTTAGTTCCCCTAGGGCACTGGGACACACAGCTGCATCCTCAGACCTACAAAAGCCAGAGAGCCATTACAGCAGCCCTCAGATACTGTGCCAAGGATCAACCAGTTATCCCTAGCTAGACTGTCAAAACTGTGGGAATCCCTGGTTCTTCAAGAGAGCTGCACCCACAGCATCTGAACCAGAGCAGTGCCTGCAGCCGCCATCCCAGACAGGGACACACAGCTTCTGGTCCAGAGTGAGGCAACCAGCCTCCAGACCAGAGCAGCGCCCCCAGGTGCAAACTCAACGTAGGTGCACATTCTCCAGGCCCAAGCAGAGCACTCAGCCTCTGGCCCAGAGGAGAAAACCCCATAGCTAAGGGATCAGCAGGTTCTTCAAGAGGACTGTACCTGGAAATTTAGTGAGCAGCAGCACACTAAATTTATAACGAGAAACCCAGCAGTGGGGCAGCTATCTTGAGAACTTCTATGGGTAAGAAGAGATCCCCCCCTGCCTAACAAAGACCACAGCTACTACTCAGGGCTATAATCCTGAGGTGAGCAGTGGCAATTCCTGAGAAACACTGGCCATACAGTGACCATAACAAAAAAGCAGAGAAGGACTCCTTCAGGAAAAATCATCTTCAGGCCAAGGGGATTCTCCCTACCTCAGGACTCCAGGAAGCACAGAAACTAACAGCCAACACCTAAATCAGCCCAATGGGTAGAGGTCAACGTAAAAGCTCAACCAACAAAAGACAGAGCAATATGGCATCTCCAGAACCCAGCCATCCAGGGGCAAACAGCCCTGAACAACGCAGCATAATAGAAAAATCAAGAAGATGACCTTACATCTGTGCTGATGAAGAGGATAATAGAGGAAAAAAATAAAATATGTAAAGAATTAAAGGAAGATAAAACCAAACAGATCATGGCTATTCGTAAAGAAATGGAGGAAGTTAAAGACAAGCAGATTATGGACATCCGTAAAAAAATACGGGAAGATGCAGCCAAACTGCTTGCGGCCTTCAGAAAAGAAATAATTAAATCAATGAAAGAAATAAAAGGAACAGAGTTGAAGGAACTAAAAGAAAAAGAAGAAAATACAATCAGACAGGTGAAGGAAGTAAACAAAACAACTCAAGACCTGAAGATAGAACTGGAAAAATTAAAAATAACACAAATGGAGGAAATAATGGAGAGGAAGAATTTAGGGAAGAAAACAGGAACTACAGAGGTAAGCATAACCAACAGAATACAAGAAATGGAAGAAAGAATCTCAGGTGTAGAAGATACAATGGAAGAAATCGATGTATCTGTCAAAGAAAATGTTAAATCCAAAAAATTCCTGACACAGACCGTCCAAGAAATCCAAGACAATATGAAAAGACAAGACCGAAGAATAATAGGTATAGAGGAAAAAGAAGACTCCCTTCTCCAAGGCCCAGAAAATATTTTCAACAAAATCATTGAAGAAAATTTCCCCAAGTTAAAGAAGAAGCCAATAAGAATACATGAGGCCTACAGAACACCCAACAAATTTGACCAGAAAAGAAAATCCTCCCACCACATAATAATCAAAACAGTAAGTATACAGAACAAAGAAAAAATACTAAAAGCTGCAAGGGAAAAAGGCCAAGTAACATATAATGGCAAACGAATTAGAATCACACCTGACTTTTCAACAGAGACTATGAAAGCCAGAAGGGCCTGGACTGATATCATGCAGACCCTAAGAGAACACAGATGTCAGCCCAGGCTACTATAATCTGCAAAACTCTCAGTCCTCATAGATGGAGAAAACAAGATATTCAATGACAAAAACAAATTTCAACAATACCTACACACAAATCCAGCATTACAGAAGACACTGGGAGGGAAAATACAACCCAAGAAAATTAGCTTCTGTCAAGAAAACACAGGAAATAATTAACCTTACTACCCTAAAACAAACAGCAACAAAGCACACAACCTTATGAACACAGCCAACATCAAAATCAAAGGATCTAACAGCCACTGGTCATTAATCTCTCTCAACATCAATGGACTCAACTCTCCAGTAAAAAGACACAGATTTACAGAATGGATACGTAAACAAAACCCAGCAATTTGTTGCATACAAGAAACACACCTAAGGCAAAAAGATAGACATTACCTGAGGGTAAAAGGATGGAAGACAACTTTCCAAGCAAACGGACCCAAGAAGCAAGCAGGAGTAGCCATTCTAATATCTGATAAAATAGACTTTCCACCAAAATTAATAAAAAGAGATGGGGAAGGACACTTCATACTCATCAAGGGAAAATTCCACCAGGAGGACATCACAATCCTGAACATCTATGCCCCAAATACAAGAGCACCCACATTTGTAAAAGAAACATTGATAAAATTTCAACCACATATAGATCCCCACACATTAATAGTGGGAGACTTCAACACCCCACTCTCAACAAAGGACAGGTCAACAAAACAGAAATTAAACAAAGAAACAATAACTCTGACAGAGGTCATGAATGAAATGGACCTCACAGACATTTATAGAACTTTACACCCAAACAAAAAAAGAATTTACCTTCTTCTCAGCACCTCATGGAATCTTCTCCAAAATAGAACATATAGTTGGTCACAAAGCAAGCCTCAACAAATACAAGAAGACTGAAATAATCCCTTGTATCTTGTCTGATCACCATGGAATAAAGCTGGACCTCAACAATAACAGAAATAGCAAAAAGCCTACACACTCATGGAAACTGAACAACTTGTTACTAAATGACAGCTGGGTCAGGGAAGAAATAAAGAAAGAAATTAAAGCCTTTCTGGAACTCAATGAAAATGAAGACACAACATACCCTAACTTGTGGGACACAATGAAAGCAGTGCTAAGAAGAAAGTTCATAGCATTAAGTGCCTTCAAGAAGAAATTCAAGATAGCTCATTCAAGCAACTTAATGGCCCACTTAAAAACCCTAGAAAAAGAAGAAGCAGACACACCAAAAAGGAATAGACGGCTGGAAATAATCAAACTCAGGGCTGAAATCAATCAATTAGAAACAAATAAAACAATTCAAAGAATCATTGAAACCAAGAGTTGGTTCTTTGAGAAAATCAACAACGACAAACCCTTAGCCAAGCTAACTAAAAGGCAGAGAGACACCTCCCAAATCAACAAAATCAGAAATGAAAGGGGGGACATAACTACAGACACTGAGGAAATCCAAACAATTAGGACTTACTTCAAAAGTCTATATGCCACAAAATTTGAAAATCTAAATGAAATGGACAATTTTCTTGATCGATTTGACTTACCAAAGCTGAATCAGGACCAGGTAAATCAATTAAATAGTCCTATATCTCCCAAAGAAATAGAAGTGGTCATCAAAAGTCTCCCATCCAAAAAAAGCCCAGGACCAGATGGCTTCAGCCCAGGATTCTGCCAGACCTTCAAAGAAGAGCTAACTCCAATTCTCTTCAAACTATTCCATAAAATAAAAACAGAAGGAACATTACCAAACTCATTCTATGAAGCCACAGTCACCTTGGTACCTAAACCTCACAAAGACTCAACAAAGAAAGAGAATTTCAGGCCAATCTCCCTTATGAACATTGATGCAAAAATACTTAACAAAATACTTGCAAACCTAATCTAAGAACACATCAAAGATATTATCCACTATGACCAAGTAGGCTTCATCCCAGGTATGCAGGGGTGGTTCAATATACAGAAATCCATCAATGTGATCCACCATATTAACAAACTGAATGAAAAAAACCACATGATAATCTCCCTAGATGCTGAAAAAGCATTTGACAAAATCCAACATCCATTCATGGTTAAAGTACTGGAGAGATCAGAGATACAAGGCACATATCTAAACATAGTAAAGGCGATATACAGCAAGCCTATAGCCAACATCAAAGTGAACGGAGAGAAACTTAAAGCAATCCCACTGATATCAGGGACAAGACAAGGCTGCCCACTGTCTCCATATCTCTTCAACATAATGCTGGAAGTCCTTGCTAGAGCAATAAGACAGTTGAAGGAGATCAAGGGGATACAGATGGGAAAGGAAGAAGTCAAATTATCACCATTTGCAGATGATATAATAGTATACATGAGTGACCCCAAAAACTCTACCAGGGAACTCCTACAGCTGATAAACACCTTCAGCAAAGTGGCCGGATACAAAATTAACTCAAAAAAAAAAAAATCAGTAGCCCTCCTGTATACAACAGACAAAAGGGCTGAGAAAGAAATTAGAGAAACAACACCATTCACAATAGCCACAAATGACATAAAGTACCTTGGTGTAACCCTAACTAAGCAAGTCAAAGACTTGTATGAAAAAAATTTCAAGTCTCTGAAGAAAGAATTAGAGGAAGATATGAGAAGATGGAAAGATCTCCCATGCTCATGGCTTGGCAGGATTAACATAGTAAAAATGGCCATCTTACCAAAAGCAATCTACAGATTTAATGCAATTCCCATCAAATTGCCAACACAATTTTTACAGACCTGGAACGAAAAATTCTCAACTTCATATGGAATAACAAGAAACTGAGAATTGCTAAAACAATCCTCTACAATAAAAGATCTTCTGGAGGTATCTCCATCCCTGATCTCTAGCTGTACTCTAGAGAAACAGTTATAGAAACTGCATAGAAACAGAATGGTGGATCAGTGGAATCAAACAGAGGACCCAGAAATAAACCCACACACTTACGGACACCTGATTTTTGACAAAGATGCCAAAACCATACAATAGAAAAAAAGATAGCATCTTCAATAAATGGTGCTGGTCCAACTGGATGTCTACATGTAGAAAAATGAAAATGGATCCATACTTATCACCCTGGACAAAACTGAAGTCCAAGTGGATCAAAGACCTCAACATAAAACCAGACACATTAAATCGGCTAGAAAAAAAAGTGGGGAATACCCTAGAACTCATTGGTACAGGAGAAAACTTCCTGAACAGAACACTAACAGCACAGGCTCTAAGAGCAACAATCAATAAATGGGACCTCATGAAATTGAAAAGCTTCTGCAAAGCAAAGGACAGCTTTGCTTTGCATCAAAACAGTCACATCAAAACAAAGTGACTGCCTACAGATTGTGAAAGAATCAATCACCAACCCTTTATCTCACAGAGGACTCATATCCAGTATATATAAAGAACTAAAGAAGAAAAGCAACAAACCAAGTAATCCACTTAAAAAATGGGTAACAGAGCTAAACAGAGAAGTCTCTGTAGAGGAATATCGAATGGCAGATAAGCACTTAAAGAAATGCTCAACCTCATTAGCCATTAGGGAAATGCAAATCAAAACAACCCTGAGATTTCACCTTACACCCATCAGAATGGCCAAGATGAAAAACTCAAGGGACAACACATTCTGGAGAGGTTGTGGAGAATGGGGAACCCTTCTCCACTGCTGGTGGGAATGTAAACTTGTACAACCACTTTGGAAATCAATCTGGCGCTTTCTCAGACAACTAGGAATAGCGCTTCCTCAAGATCCAGCCATACCACTCCTAGGCATATACCCAAAAGAGGCTCAAGTACACAAAAAAGACATTTGCTCAACCATGTTTGTAGCAGCTTTATTTGTAATAGCCAGAAGCTGGAAACAGCCCAGATGCTCCTCAACTGAAGAATGGATGCAGAAACTGTGGTACATCTATACAGTGGAATATTACTCAGCAATGAAAAATAAGGAAATCATGAAATTTGCAGGTAAATGGTGGGACCTGGAAAGGATCATCCTGAGTGAGTTATCCCAGAAGCAAAAAGACACGGTATATACTCACTCATATAAACATACAACATAGAATAAACCCACTAAAATCTGTACATCTAAACAAACAAAGCAAAAGAAAGGACCCTAACTAAAATGTTCAATCCCCATCCTGAAAGGCAAAAAGGATGAACATCAGAAGAAAAATAAAATAGGAAACAACCTTGGAACCTGCTACAGAGGGCCTCTGAAAGCCAAAAGAAAACAGGAAACAACCTTGGAACCTGCCACAGAGGGCCTCTGAAAGCCTCTGCAGTATAGACTGTCAAAGCAGATGCTGAGCCTGATGGCCAACTGATGGGCAGAGTGAATAGAATTTTATGTAAGAAGTGGGAAATAGCAAGAGCTGGAGGGGATGGGAACTCCACAAGGAGAGCAACTGAACAAGATAATTTGAACACAGGGAACTTCCCAGAGACTCATACTCCAACCAAGGACTATTCGTGGAGATAACCTAGAACCCCTGCACAGATATAGCCCATGGCAGTTCAGTGTCCAAGTGGATTACATAATAATGGGAAGAGGGACTGCCTCTGACATAATCTGATTGGCCTGCTCGTTGATCACTTCCCCCTGAGGGGAAAGCAGCCTTACCAGGCCACAGTAGAATACAATGCAGCCACTCCTGATGAGAACTGATAGACTAAGATCAGAAAGGAGAGGAGAACCTCCCCTATCAGTGGACTTGGGGAGTGGCATGCATGCAGAAAGGGGAGGGAGGGTGGGATTGGGAGGGGAGGAAAGAGGGGCTTATGGGGGGATACAAAATGAATAAAGTGTAATTAATAAAAAATTAAAAAAAAACATTTGTGCTTCTATGGATATTACAAACATATATACATGATATATATATTCTAAACAAGAGTTTGAATTTAACTTCTAAAAATATCCAATAACTGTTAATCTATAACCAAGACATACAGAACATATTAACCAGTTAAGATCAGCCAGAAACAAACATGTAATGGCCATCCATGCATTTCAGCAGACAGACAAAACTTTTCTTACTCCATCCAAACATAATTTCAAGCACATCAGCCTAAGCAAGCTCGCACTGTCTGCACAGCTCTTGGCTGTTCTCTACCTGTCCTGCCAGAGGCATGCTCCCACCAAAGACCAGAGGTGCCCCAGCTTGTAGTGCTGGGAGTATGGGGCAGGCCCAGTTGCTTGGTCATCTGCCTACTGAGACCATCATAAACAAGCAAACAAACCCATAAAAGAACAACACAAGAAAACAATATACAACAATAAACGAGTACAACGAGCACAAAAGGAAGGAAGAGAAAGAAAAAAAACGACGGAACAGTGGCCCATCTCTCAAAAGGCCCTCTGTCCTCTTCTAATATGGGTGGCCTGCCCCGAAATCAGGCTCTATCCACACACACCAGAGCTTGGAGCAGAACTGTCATTCAGCCAGACCAGGGACTGGAGACCCATTCAAGAAAATGAGAACATCACAGACAGTAAGACAAACACAAAGCAAAATAACAGATTCTGTCAGGCAAGCGGGTAAGAACCCCAAACCAGTACGTTGGTGGCACTTCCTGTTTCTGTGAGAGCGATCCATTTTTTTCAAACAGATTCGGGACCCGTGTCCCTCACAGTGCTATTGGGAGCCCTATCCCTGTGGCTCCATCTTCCAGCTCATCAGCTAGTGTATCATCTACATGACTGTTCCCTGGCCACCTACTGTGTGCTACCTTGAGATCTCAAAAATACACAGAATGACAGAATAGATACACAGAACTTGGCCAAGACAAAAGTGCTTACCTGGGGTTCCAATCCTCTGGCTTCGGGTTCTTAGAAGGTCTTGGGGATCCTGGAGAGCCCCCAAGTATGTTGTGCTCAATTCGTGAGACCCCAAAAGACTGCCAGGAGTCGAGTCCGTTGTAAAACACATGAGGATCTTTTTATTACAAGCTATAGCTTGGACTTAGACCCTCACCACCACAGCTTGGAGAGCAGAGAACCTTGTGCTCAGGGTAGGCCGGTGACTTAAAGATTGCAGTGCCTCCCAGCACACCCACAGCAGGGGAATTCCTGCCTAGCAAGCATCTATTAGTTGAAACACAAAAGGGGATGTTGCATTTTGAACGGATTGGCTATAGGCAGGCCCCCAAACCATTAATGGTCTGGCTTCCCTTGATAGGCTGTCCTAGGGGAGAGGGGCAATCTGGGCAAGTTTCCTAGCAACTATATCTCTAGTGGGCAGGAAAAGAATAAAATAAAGCTGGTTCCCCCCCCCCCCCCCCCACAGGTGGCTGGACATGTCTCCACCTGTCTGACCTTTGTTCAGGCTTGTGCTTTAAACTTTAAACTAATAACTCAAAAAAGTAATTTTTAATTCTTTGGTCTCTTAAATGCAGACGGGACAATAGATGACAACAATGGTAAGGAGACAGCAGCTGCATTGTAGATAGAGACTTATGCTGTGCTTATGATATTGTGCTATTTTAGTTGATCAAAGATAGTCAATCTGTGCTTCTGTTTTACGTTAAAGATGTGGTTAATTAGTTATATTTAGTGATGATAAATCTGGAGTTTGTGCAGTTCTAAAAGCATGATTAATAAACTTTCTCCATTACCCACTGTATGTTCTTCAATGATACTAATGACAATGATGTACTTGTATAAGTTATATGCTAGATGTATTTCAAGCATGTTAACATGTTAATATAGAGTCTGGCAAGGGATCAAAAGACATAGGTCTATCCAAAGACATAGGTCTGTGTTGATCAGACTAAAATATAGACAAGCCCTCCGTACACAGCTTTAATCCCTCTAGCTGGAAATCAGTTACACACCTTTAATCCCAAACAGTGCTGTCTATTTGAGGGGCAAACAAAGTGATGAATCGGGGAAAGATTTGGCAGAATGAATCAGAGATACGCTATACCCAACTCTCATGAGACCAGACAAGGAAGAGAAGGTACTTAAGAGCAGAGAGAGAAAGAGAAAGAGAGAACAGTAGTTTGTGGAGGCAGTACAGTAGAGTTCTGGAGCACAGTACAGTTCTGTGCAGTTTGGTGGAGTTCAATTGAGTACAGTTGAGTTTGTTCAGTTTAGTTTGTAGAGTTCAGAGGCAGTTTTTCCAAGCAGAGCAACTCAGTGAGAATCAGAGTGAAGTCAGTTTAAACCAGTCAGCTTGGAGAGACGTTTTGAGCCAGGGAAGCTGAGTTGAACCAGCCAGAGTTCAGAAAGAACTAGAAAGGGCGAGCCTATTCAGCTGTAAGTCTTGGAGGCTGAAAACATTCTAGTCCTAGGGTAGCAGACAGAGGCTGGAAGCTGAAGCCTTTAAGGTCTGCACTTGTACAGAGGCTGGAAGCTTTCAGGCCTAGGCCTAGGGATAGTAAGATAGAAATGTTCTGGGCTCATCTCATGCCTGTATTCAGAAAGCCTGGGTACAGTTCTCATCTCATCCCCTCTTCTGAACAAATAAAACCAACATTTACCATTCTCACACACATTAAATCAATATGGCAAGAATAATTTCCTTTTTCATAGGGAGACACAGATGTCACAGCTTTAGTTCCTCAAAAAAGCAGAGTGAGGCAGAATGCAGACAAAAAAAATGTTCATTGAAGATAAACAGTGGGTAGAAAACGAAAAAGAAAACAAGTATGAAACAAAATGCACCAGACATTTAAAGAGATTTTTTTATGCAGGTTATTCTAATGAGAATAGAGATATGCCTCAAATTAGGGAATCAAATCTGGCTGCATAAAACCAAAATTGTCTGATAGTGAGGAAGGCAGACAAACTGATCTATCATGCTTTCCTTTACAGAAGAGTTAACCAAAACTGTGGACATTACCTCTATTTCATCCATATTCTTTGAAAGTTAATAAGACAACACACTCAGCCTTAAAACATGGTGTGGTGGTTTGAACAAGAATGCACCCTGTAGGCTCCTATACTTGAATGATTACTCATCAGTAAGTGGCACTATTTAAGAAGGATTAGGAGATGTGTCCTTGTTAGAGTAGTTACAGCCTTGTTGAAGGAAGAGTGTCAACGATCATGGCTTTTGAGGTTTCAAGAACTCATGCCAGGCCCAGTGCCTCTCTGAGCCTGTAGCTTAGGATATAGGTCTCGGCTACTGCTCCACTGCCATGCATGGTGTCATGCTCCCTGCCCGTGTTGATAATGGCCTATACTTCTGAAACTGTACTCAAACCCTGATTAAATGCTTTCTTTTGAAGTTCTGCTTTGATCATGGTGTATTTTGATAGTAATAGGATCATGATTAAAACACATGGGTAGGTTCAATAAGTCTATGCTTCAGGCATATTGCATTACAATCACTCTGAATATACGCATTCTCAGACATACTGTATCATCTTCCCCTTGGGTAGGCCCATCTTCACACATACTATGTTGTATTCATTGAAGCTGCCAAAATTTTAACATTCTAAAAGATAATCTTCCTTTCAAAATACCAGGTATATTTGGCCTAAAACCTGCTATGAATACATAACACATTTGATATTCGCAGGGACTGATGCCCTTACAAAAGTGCTTATAAATAAACCCATCGTTTTTACATATATGGCAATGCTCACTGAGCCCAACCCAGAAAAATGATCCAGATTGACAAAGGTCTTAGGAAATCCTGTGCAATTATCCTTCACATCATGTTTTAAAAGCATAATCTTTTCAATGTCATAAATTAATTATTAAAATTTTAGCTGTACTATCTTGAGAATGATATAAAGTCAACAAAATTCTGCAAATAGGAAAACTCTCGTTGATTAAAGTTGTTCTTATATGTTCATCAACTGCTTCAGATAGTAATTTTTTTTCAGTTTAAGAAAATGAATACTCTCTGTTAAAAACTATTCAGAGCTGTAAATTAGCTAGAAGTAAGCTATAAGTAAACATACACAATTCTGTTCCAATCAAGCCTTCTTCTTCTTTTTTTTTTAAAGGCAACTGTTTGACCCCTGAATTTATTAATCACAGACCAATGGCTTTGAAGAAGACAGCTATGATTCTCAGTATCTGCTGTTCTAGTTAAGACAGTAGTCTGAAACATGTTACTGAAACTTTTTGACCAAATTCTTATCTCACACAGTCAACAACAACAACAAAAATAGCCAAAGTGACTTCTTGTTGATAGTACACTCAGTAAAGGGCAGTTTCCTTTCAACATATTAAGAAAGAATGAGACCTAATAGGCTAGGGTTAGAGGTAAGAGGAGAAGGTTCTCCACCATCAGTGGACTTTGGGAGGGGCATGGGAGAAAACGAAGGAAAGAGGGTGGGATTGGGAGGGAATGAGAGAGGGGGCTGCACCTGGGATACAAAGTGAATAAACTGTAATTTATAAACAAAATTAGTAAATTAAAAAAGAAAAATATTTTTTAAAAAAAGAAAGAAAGAAAACAGAAGTTGAAAAGTAAATTTGGCTCATACATTTTGAGCTACTTTCAAACTAGATCACCAGGTCTCAAGGGAGAATATATTGACTAAATAAATTCTATAGAGAAAGATATCCCATAAAAGTGCAAGGGTTTTCATTTTTAATGTACAATTTAATATTTTGAGCTGAATTTAGTAGATTTAAAAGAATGAGCTGAATAATTATTGCCAGCAGGGAATTATCTAAGCACTAGTCCATCATATATGGTAGAAAACACAGCTGGAACCCAGTCAGCTCCTCTAAAACAAGAAAAGAATGTGCATAAGATGTGAGGAGGGCTAAGATAGTTTGTATGTCAAAAAAGAAAGCATTAAACAGAAGAAAGAAAGTCTCAGCAATAATTATAAAAAGCAATTTATAAACCAGAGCTTTTCTCGGGGGTTTTATGATGTGCCCATAACCTTAAACATTCATCTCTTTTGTGGCAATAGTCAAATGACTTTGGTAGACTCAAAATAAACTCATCAGAGAAAAAGAAGAAGAAGAAGAAGAAGAAGAAGAAGAAGAAGAAGAAGAAGAA
>NW_026595981.1:15590323-15620025 GCF_907164565.1 Psammomys obesus | reverse complement strand
AAGAAGAAGAAGAAGAAGAAGAAGAAGAAGAAGAAGAAGAAGAAGAAGAAGAGGAGGAGGAGGAGGAGGAGGAGGAGGAGGAGGAGGAGGAGGGGGAGAAAGGAGAAGGGGAAGAGGAGGAAGAGGGAGAAGAAGGGGAGGGATAATTAGAAGAATAATAATAATTAGAAAAAGAAGAAAAGGAAACAAAAGAAAAAGAGAAAGGAAGAAACAAAGGCATGAAGGAAAATGACTGCTAATAAGTATTTTTATTTTCAAAATAAGTATTGTATTCTCCACAAAAATTTCCCTGTCACTCATGACTGGATAGACCCTCCTTTCTACATGTTCTACAGCAAATTGTATAATCCATACAACATAGCCATTATTTCTCTCTTACACTAATAGATATTTGTGTTGTGTTATTAGACTTATAGGCATAGTACCTACTATAGCATATAGCTATAGTAGTTCTTAGCCCTCCTCAAGGAAACTTGTCTTTTTAATAAACTGTGACTACTACAGAAAACCACAACTGATCCAAATGCAGAGTTGTGGAGCCCAGTCTTAGCTGAGACATCTATAACACAATTCCTGCATCTAAGGCTCAGGGATCACTGCAGAAAAGAGGACAGGAAGATTATGAAGGCCAGAGGAATAGGAAGTTTGCTCTAAGAATTGTCCTAGAAATGTTAAGGAAGATATACCCATGAAGTCATACCAACATGGCTGCCTACAATTATTCTGAACAAGACACCAATAAATAAGCTAATGTGGAAGAGGGAACGTTCAGGAGTCCTCAGTCTTTGACAAAGATATGCAGACAACCGAGAAATGCTAAGAGGGGAAAAAATAGTTTCCCATAAGGAAGAACACACCAACTGATTATCTAATAGCAAATGGACAACACTAAAGACTTACACAGACTAAGCATGATATATTTACATAGTTAGGAATACATGCACATACACACACCATCACCACCAACAACAATAACAATGACAAAAAAGTTAAAGAAAAAGAACCCATGAATTTGAATGAGAGCAAGAGGTAGGGATACATTGAAAGGGCTCTAGAGGGGAAAGGAATGGAGCTAATCATTGTATTATAATCTCAAAAACTATAAGCAAAACTTAAAAACAATTTCCGGCCTCACCATCTGCTCTCTTTAGGTGTAGGAACATACACACACTAAATTTTAAAACTTAAAACTGAAATGTGATGTTTTTATCTCCTTAATTTCTCAGTAATAAGCAATTCAATATACTTCCAAATTTCATCTCTCTCTAATTCACGTTCTCTTGGTCTGTAAAACAGTTGACATATTTAATAAACTGTGGACCTGTAAGTTGTATAATGTCTTAGCTTTCTTTCTGTTGTTACAATAAAATACACTGACAAAAACAACAAAAGGACAAATTGGCTAAGTTTAGTTGGTATGTGGTGAATAGTGGTACACTCTTTTAATCCCAGTACAAGAGGGACAGAGGCAGGTGTGTCTCTGTTAGTTCAAGGCCAGCCTGTCTACAGAGCAAGTCAAAGACAGCCAGGGCTCTGTTTTTACACAGAGAAGCACTGTCTCAAAAAAAAAAAATAAAATAAAATAAAAAATAAAAAAGAGGTAATTCCCAATAGACATGGCCACAGGCCAACCTAAACTGGACAATCTTGCATTGAGATTCCTTTCCCATGGAATTCTATATTGTGTCAAGTTGACAACTAAGATAACTGTCACATATGATATTTATCAAAAATCCTGTAATAAAGTTTGAAATACTGTTTCTATTCAATGCATAATAGATCTTGCTCCATTCAAGTCAGTTGTTACAGAATAATCACCTACCAAAGTCCTTTCTACACTTATGTTTATTCTCGCAATCTTCCTAAGTAATTTACAGCACTATGAAGCACCCTGACATGAGCGGATAGTAAATTAATACGGTGCTTAGGTTTGTAGTAAAAGACATATGTTTTCCCATTCATTTTAGACTAATCTTAAATGTTTCACCTGAAATTATACTCAAGACCAACTTATGTAACTGAAGTATATTGCTTTCCCAGTCAGAAATCTCCAACCATATTATGTAACTCATGTTAGAGTTGTGTATGGTTAAGCTACTTAATGATTAATCAACGGGCACCCTTGTAACGACTCATATGTGAATTTACAACAGAAACATAAGAGCACAAGTGCTACAGAGAGACAGATTTCTGGTGTTTGAATTGTTATCAATCATCCTTGATCTGCTTGTGGGTAAAACGGGAAAAGAAGCAATGTTCAGATTATAAGAAATCATAACATTGTATAGATATTATATATCTAATGACTATTAAGAGATGATAGATAAATTCATAGATAACAGATGACAGATAGGTGATAAATAAATGATAAACAGAAAGCTCAAAAATGCCAGAGCCTATCTAGAATGTGTGTTAACTGTTGTGGCCATTATATAACAAATTATGGATAGTTATGAAGACACACTCAATGTCTCCATGATGTGGGTTTATGACATCATCAACACATTGGTCTCCTTTTCTTCCAGGAAGATATCATTTAATCCTCACTCCTCAACTATCTGTGTTTTTAATGTCAACCAATAAGTAAATGACAGAAAATAGGATAAAACCTAAGCCGTCTGAAACAGTTCAGATGATATACTGCCCCCAATGCAGAGTAGGTATGGTCACTCATGAACAAACACTTAGAATATCAACTGAAACTATAAGTTTCACAGCTCTCAGGGTGCTGGCTGGGTGTTCCCAAACATCCTTTGTCTCCTGCATGTTGTTCTCTCTCTACAAGTGTATTGTTCAATCCATTCAGTTTATCTCTTCCTGTGAGAGATTCCAAAGTTAGCTTGTGTATACTCATCACTAAGAGCACGAATTTGATCATAGATAAAAAAATATGGCATACTCCTGTGAAGGATCCGTGATTGTCAGTAGCCACTACCAATATCAACATGCCAAGTTCACATTTAATTCTCAGTTGTCTTAGATAAGTTCTTACAATGTAACCCAGGCTGTATTCAAAGTCACAATCCTCCTGCCTAAACTTCCTGTGTGTCAGAATGAAGGTTGCTCCCACCATATCAGAGCATTTGAGATAAAAACTAGTATTTGTTTACCCATTTGTTATTTTTTTATATTATACTAGAAACATTTAAATACTTAATAAAGTATTATTTTTCCCTTTTTATTAGAATTAGGGAATTTATAGGTGAGCATATTTTTATCTTCATAGATTTCCTTTCTTTACTGTGGGCATCCTCAGCAAAGGGCCATTAGGGCTCATGGCCTGGAGCAGCTTCCGCTGTCAGGAGTACTGAAGTAGTCAGACCGAGAGTACATGACCTGACTTTGGAAAGTCCTCCCAGAGACAAAAAATCCAATGGCAGGCTAGGAGATGGTGGCAATCAGGCAAGAAACTGATTGGTGGTCCAAAGCTATATAATGCACTCTTTGTTCCGTGAATGAACCAGTCTGTATCCACTCCCCCTCACATTGCATTCACCTGACTCCCAGTTTCTGTGTTAACTCCATGCCGCTCACACCCTCAGCCTCAACCCCCTGCCCTCACCAAAGGGCAGGACAGTTGGGAGGAGGACCAAGACATTGCCACAGGTGATTGCTCAAAACTGTGAGACACCTCTGATAGTACTTGCTGATTAGCCAGAAAACTAGGCTGTCATGGATCTGTTTGTCATTAGTAGCACACTTTCTCCTACTGTATATCAGAAGACTCTACAGGATCTTTCCATATTTGTGGGAGACCATCTTTCTACTTCTTTGTTTAAAGCGTGGCAAATGCTTGTGTGATATACAGGGCTGTTTACTGGCAATCTTTTGGATATTAGTTACCACTTAAAGCCAAGACAGCATCATCAGGAAGACTGATAACACCAATGCAGGTCTATTAAACCCCATTGCAAGGCTATCAGCTGCTGTTAATTAACAAATAGATATAGCCTACATTAAGAATGCACAGAACCTAGTTCAATTTCCTGTAAGAGACACAAGCAGCTAATACATTTTAATGTGAACTTCCAACCCCCTTTCTCTGAATTAACCCACTAGAGATGAACAAACTTGGCTGTTCTTGCATGACCCCACATGTGTTAATATATATGCCCCCCCCTCCAAACCTCTTTACCCAGGGATTCTACAAACACCTCAGTATGGAACATAAAAGTTAATCCTTCCAACACATCTGAATTTGTTTGTTTTTCCCCTCAGTTTTTCTCCTCAGAAAACTTTCAGAGTCATTCTTTATTCTTTCATCTTTCCTAAAACCCCTCATAAACAGTAAACTGTAGAGGCTTATCCTTCAAGTCAGTTAAATCTGTTCCCCCTTTTCTATCTCCATTGCTAATGGTTTTCTACAAAGCCCCACAAAACCATCCCTTCTCTTAATCATCAGGGAGAAGGACTGGTGCCTTTACCCACAAAGCCATCTTGCCTATGACACAGTTTTATATTTTATTTTGAATGTTTATTTTTTAATTGTGTGTATGGGAGCTGGATAGCTGGTTTGACAATTAAGAGCAATTTCTGCTTTCGCAGAGGACTTACGTCTGGTTCCCAGCACCCTGCCTGTTCACAACCATCTGTCACTCTAGGGATTCCAGGGCTCTCACATCCTATCCTCTCCTGATTTCCACCGGTACTACATTCCCACTCACGATACGCACAGAGTTACTCTTTATGAAGTTAGGAACGAAATGAAAGTAGAAACTCTTAAGCCTAAGGCTTGATTTTGTGTATGTGTGTGTGTGTGTGTGTGTGCAAAATTTGAAAACTCATAATGTAGCCTGTGCGAAGGCTTACAGTGCCTTTGTTTGCTGTTGTTAAATTAATTTAACTGAATACACAACCTAATCTGTTTATTTGTGGAGTATCTACTTCTGATAGTTCTCGTCCATTTCATGTTCCTGTTTATTGTCCCATTTTTTTCCCACTCATAAGTAACTTAGCAGGATATCTCATAAGTATAAATATAATCACACCTTCACCTTTATACAGCCTCTAACTAACAGTGAATTAGAAAATTCTTTGACTTCTTCTGTAGAATTCTATTGAGAATCTTTCGATACATATATAAGTCAGTGTCTCCAACATGTGAAGAGAGGATGCTAACATATAGTCATTGAGGAAATATCATCTTAAATCAAGAAATGAAAGTGGAAGTAAATAGGTCACATATGTGAGTTCACGAAGGTTCTTTCACTGAAGGTCCAGGTTCAGTATAATTTGGATTTTTGAACCAAAGACAGTAACAGAGTAGATAAGTGGTTGGATTAAGCTTTATATTCCAGACTAGGCTAGACCAGACTAGGCTAGACCATTCTAGAATACCAAAAGTATTCTAGAATGTCTTTGCCCATAAGTAGAAGCTATTTTCTATTGTAGGGCCTCTCCAGTCAGAGCAAAAGATTATTAGTGTCTGCTACCCAACTTCAGTGATGTATACTAACTAAGAGAAGAATAGGGCTCTCTGGGGGGAAAGAGATGTGGAACAGAGCTTCCTATCCCATGACTTCTCTTTCCTCCTAGAGGAGGTGCAAATGGCAGGAGTTTTCACACTTCAGAGAACAGCTACGGCCAAGGAAAAGAGAGGAGGGAGAATGGGAACATGGGAAGGAATTGTGATATCACTGAGTGAGTGGGGCTGGAAGTTTGGCCTTCCCATACATTCTCTACTCCTGTTCAACTTTAAGTATGTTTTCTTCAGAGAAACGATCCTATCACTTTTTTTAAAATCTTATCCTAGTGTCATCAAGCATAATCTTGTCATTGCATCTAAGAGTTTAACAGATACTTGTTGAGTCAATGAGAGAAATATTAGAGCAGAAATGGCTACTAATTAGCATAGGGACTTGAAAATCACTTGGCAATAGGAAATGAAGAAGAAATGGTTAACTCCCTCCCCCTCCTTTTTTTGTGGGTTCTTCTTAAACTATGATTTCTGTGTGTGAATTCACATTCTTGTAATCCGAACACTCAGAAGGGTGAGGCAAGCCAACCTTGAATATAAGGCCAGCCTGGGCTATCTAGTCTCAAAATTCTGTTTCAGGAATCAACTGAGCAATCAACCAAACAACCAGTTGATGAATTAGTAAGCTATGCTCTTCCCGTCAGACATCAGTCTCTATTCCCCACATGACAACAGGCATAGAACTTATTTCTTCAAATTATTCTTTATACTACACTATTAATTCTTCAGTTAAAGTAAATCCCATCGGGTATGTTATAAATTTACCTTCTGAGCTCCAAAAATCTGTCTTGTTACAGACAGCACATGTATGCTAGCTTCTCAGTAGAAATCTATCTTTTCGTTGGTCATCCATAATGGATAATAAGATCCTAGAGAGTCACAAATAAAATTACCATCTCAACATAATTTATTTTACATTCTTTAAAAAGCACAGTCATTAAATTTAAAAAATCACCTATGAATTTAAGTTCATTTTATACATGTTGCTTAACTGTGATAGCAGTTTGGAAAGGAACAATGGTCATTCACCTTTTCTGTATATGGCCACTGTCTATAGGATTTTCAAAATGTGGTGACAGATTAAACTGTTAGCTAGTAATTGGATAGTAGCTAAATGCCAGTTATCTGGGGTATCAATGAATTGGTTATATCTTTATTTTCTTTTAGATTTATATCTTCTTCTGATGTTTTGTCCCTTTGCTCTGACTTCATTCTGATCTATCTATAGTAACTTAGAACAAGAATGCTTTTTTTTTTTCCAAATGTCGGCATCGCCCTTCTTCCAGTGTTTCATCTTCTATAGGACTTAAGTTAATTAAGGTCTAAGCATGTCTCCTCTTGTAAAGCACACAGACCTGTTGTCCCCTGATTATCCACAGTGACATTCCCTATTTCGATTTGCATCTACCTCAAATTTGGTTTCAAAAATTACCCTTGAAATATGGAAATGATTCAACATTAGTAAGAAAGCCTTCCTTGAAACAGTCTAGGCAGCATTTTAGGAGTGATACCCAGGATATAGTTGTTGAATCGGCACTGCATTGACAAAAACAACAAAGAAAAGAAAAGGGAAAAAAGGAAAGAAAAAAAAAAGAGCACTTACTTTGAAATAATTTTTAAGAGTCTTGTCTTTATAATCTTCATTAGTACAAGAAAACAAAGAGGCATTTCAAAATAATTTATTAAATCCATAGCTGAGCCCTGCTTCTGTGTTGTTGTGGTAAATCATAAAGAGAAATGAGAATATTTCAGACTCTATGAATTAAAACTTCAATATGTAAGCCAAATAGCCCATGTGTGCCAAGTGTTATATTTTTTAGAGAATTTGAAGACTCAATTATACATTTGATTTCATACAACCGAGAAAATATTGTTTTCTGCCTTTTAACTTGTTTGAATTTCCAGCGTTGACAGCTAGGACCTGAGTGAGACAGAGGACTTCATGGTTGTGGTCAGCCTTTCTCACGTGGGATTAGATCCTTCACACACTTTTCAATATCCTAAGCATGAGTGGAAGTCTGTCCCCCAGGGTTTCTTGCTATGAAAAAATTAAAATAGGTGATTTTAGATTGTAATTGACAATTTCACATAGGATCAATATTAAAGATATGAATTCCATTCCCCAAGAATACTGTATCTTAAATGCTCTTATGGTTTTTCTAATGCAAAGAGGTCAACCTTGAAACCATATACACACCACCAACAAAAACAGAGTCAACAGGTTGCATTTATATACATATGTACATATACACACATAATATACATTAGAGTGGTAATCAAAGAAAATGTAGCTATCAGTTAAGAATGGGAAACACAGAAAGTGTTCTATGAAGGAAATGGAGGGAGAAAAGAAAGAGGATAAGTGGCATAATTATATTTCAATTAAAAACATACTTGAAAAATTGTAACAGAGGGTCTCTCTGTGTAGCTCTGGTTAACCTGGAACTCACTAATACACCAGGTTGGCCTTCTACACATCTCTTCCAGAGTTCCATCTACATTCGCCTCATGGGTGTTGAGGGCAACATCACCTATAAAATTAAAATATATATATATATATATATTGATAAGATATTTTGTCTTCATTAACACTAGTTAAAAAATAGACAGGATTTATTCATCATCACTTTTAGGAGAGAAAAAAAGCCTTCTGGATGAAATCCTAGTTGAGAAAATACATAGCAAGCATATTAGTGCCTGTGAAAAAAAATGTAGCAGCCTTTTGCTTTATGAGACTTTCCCCTAGCTATCTTGTCCCTTTTCCAACCCATCCTGCCATCAATCATATTTTATTTTTAGCGATGTTTCAAATCACAATCATATGGAACCATTTGACACAAAATAATAAATACAAATAAAATTATATTGCTAATTATAAAGAAATGTCTGCTTCTTTGGCCAACATCTTTTTTGTTGTTGTTGTTGTTTTATTTCCATCGTGTCTTTTTATGTGTCCAGTTCTTTAGAGAGTTAACTGGTTGACTGAAACAGGATAGGTAAAATATCTTATGAGGCTGTCTCATTCAAGTCTTCATGAAGCAAGACAAATATCTGGCAGGGAGCAAAAAGTTTCTTCCAGCAGGCTGACCCCTTAGAACGTGGTGTTGTCTTCCTATAGAACGCTGGGCTATTTGTGTTGCCAGTGCTTAGAGGTGAATGACAGTGTAGAGTGGGATACAATTTCCCGCCCACCTTCAAACACTGACTCCAGCATCTTCAGAGTCAACCCGTACTCATCCTGTACACAACTGAACAGTGTACTTCCTCTCCATCTGGTGTTTTCATAATGCCTTATAAATTAAATTCTATTTACTGGGCTATTGAGCCAGGATTCTTTCGTCATTTGAAACCCATCTATGTCATCTCATACATTCACACTGTTCTTACATTTATTACTGGATAACATTCCATCGTCATAAGCTACTGGCTCTGTCTGCTGAGATGTCGAGTGACATTCATGTAACTTTTAGTTTGGAGTAATTTTGAACAAAGATACTATAAAGATGTGTGTAAACTGTGTGAAAACACATGTGTTTTTATTTCCCTTTGGTAAATACATAGGAGTGGGACATGACACATATTTTTAAGAAAATGCCAAGTTGTTTCTGAAATGAGAAGAATTCATAACCCAGCCTTTAATACAGTTATTCCACATTATTTCCGAGACTTGGTATTTGAGTTCTCATTTTAATGGCTTAAATATGTTCCAGGAAAGACATAGACAGCATCTTCTGAGTGTGTAAGTGCTGTTACACACCCTGTTTGTTGATGTGAGACACCTTTTGCCATTTGAAAAACGGGTTAATTTTCAGTAATTTACATATTCTAATACAAATCCTTTGTTAAGTATTTGCCAGAGCTTTTCTCCCAGGTTGCAACTTGGCTTTTAATTTTCAAAGCAGTATCTCTGACAATAGAGTCAATACTTTTTAATTGTACTGAGGATAAATATATCGACTTTTCTTCTGTGAATTATGCTGCAGGTTTCAGGTCTTAGAAATCCATTCCTAACCCAACTATTATAATATTCTTTTCCCATATTTTTCTAGAAGTGTCCCACTGCTAGTTTATATCCTATTTTCAACTATCTATTTTGCCTACTATTTATTTGTATATTTTTTCAGGATATAAGGATTGTTTTTAGTTCTTTCTTTTCTCTTTTAGGATGTCCAGTTGCCTCAGAATCATTTATTATATTACTCTTTCACTATTGAGTTAGCTTTATACTTTTGTCATCAATTGACTCTTAATCTGTGCGGGCCAATTTCTCAACTCTTTGCTCTTTTTCTTGGAATGTCCAACTTGGTTTTTTTTTTTTTTTTTTTTTTTTTTTTTTTTGGTCAGTAGTCCACTGTCTGTATCAATACCCCTTTGCAATAATAATTGGGTTGAGGCAAAGTGAGCCCTCCAGCTTTGTAGATTATTTCCTAAATTACTTTATCCATAGTAGCTTTAGAATCAATTCATTTCTACAGAAGTAACAAGAAAACATCTTGATGTAATTTTGAGGAGAAATGCATTGATTTTTTAGATAAATTAAAGACATCTTTATTTAGCCTTCTAGTCCAAGGACAAAGAATTTCTCTTTACCTGCTAAGTTTCTTTTCGCTATGGATCCCTATGTGCTGGAGTTTTCAGCTTGTACACCTTGCACATTTTCTGTCAGACTACAACTGTGTTAGTTATGATTGTATATTTATATGGCACTTGAAAATTTATTTGAATTACAAATGGTCATCATGAGTATTTATACGTAAAAGTGACATTTCTAAATTAGTCCTTTATAATTTCTTAAACTCATTTGGCCTGCTGGCTTTTCCTGTACTTTCTTTGTGAATTTTCTTTAAACACAACTAAGTCTTCTACCTAAAGACAATTTTATTTATTTCTCTCTAAACAGTATAGTTGGCATTTGGAGGAATTATATGATTATACTTTGTTTGGTTTGTTTGAGAGAAGCTGTCACTGGGCAGCTCAGTTTAGCCTTCAACTTGATACCCTCCTGTCTCAGCATCCTTTGTGCCAAAATGAAAGGCACCACACCTGCGTGAACGTTTTCTTGGCTGTTGACACCAACTTGTTTTCCCCATTATTGTTTCAAATGTTATTAATTGAATTGCTTTATATGTTGCATTTTTATTATGAATCCCATTTCTGATGAGTAGTTTTATAGTAGTATGTATAGTAGTTTTATAGCTAACTTTAGTTCTTAAATATTCTGCTGATGAACTTTTTATTGTTGAGGGTTACTATGCATTCACTCTTTATTTATATGAGGCCGTTGTCATGGTTTGGGGTGCCTTGAGCACACATTTAGTCTAAGCATTGTTAAATTCTCAGGTTTGCAGGGTTTTGCTTTACTCCTCCCTCTTCCCTTGCTGTTCTAAGGGATCATACTATGTATACATTTTTAATAGTTATCTTACTATTTTAAGTGGTATATTGAAACATTTCATTATAATATTTGTGTCAGATCCTTCTGGTCTCAATTTTTTAGGGAAAACTCACGTTTTTATCAATTTCATTTGTTGCTTTCTGCAGCGTGTTGTTTTCCTTAAACTTTTTGAAGTTTGATTGACTGCATATGCATTTCGTCTCCTTTCTTCCTCTTTCTTCAACTCCTTTTTAAAAGATCTACTTCTATTTATTCTTTGAATAATTTAAATATCTTTATAAATTTATAAATCTTTATAAAAATTTATATATCTAATATAGTTTTATCATCTTCATCATCACTCTTCTCCACATTCCCCTCCAAAATTCATGTCTTCAATTTAAAATATAACCCAGAGTCCACTTAGTGCTGCTCAGATGCTCATGGATGTGGCACTATCAAATCTAAGTAGAAGAGTGAATACTAGGAAACAGGTTTCAAACACAGATGGGTTAGGGATGGGTAAATGATGAGGATGATGACAGGCTACCCAGAATGAGGACTACATGAAAAAGCCATATGGAAATCAATTATCTCGCAACCTATATAAGAACTGGAGGAGACAGTAACACATATATGATATGAATGAAAGGGGCATTACTGGGGAATAAACGTTTGATTGGTGGTGGGGATAAGAAAATGGGAGAGAGCAGGTAGTTGGGTAGCTAGCTAACAAAAACTAAGGACATATGGAAATGTTTCTTGGAAACCCAGTAGTTTATAAGTAGATTTTAAAGTTTAATTTGAAAAACGAGTTTGAGCAGGGGGTGATTATGAGCTTCCCAAAGATGTTGGCTATTCAATGAAAAGCACAATGTCTAGCAAGGGATGCCTCCTTGACAATAAAGCTGTTGTTCCTTTTTCTCTCTTGCCCTTCATTGAGTTTCACTGAGGATCTTGAATTTTCAGATCTTCTTGCCTAATTTGGTAACTTTTTGGCCATATTATGTAAAGGTTTTCCCAACAGTACACATTTTGTCATCTAACAATCTAAATATTAATTTTTTTGTAGCATTCCAGCAATATCTGAGGGGCAGTCCAAATTTCTAAATTATTTAGCATTCTACCATCTTGGTAGAGTAATTTATATTGATCTATTTCCAAACTCACTTCTCCATCTTCTTATCTCAATTCTGCTAAGGAATTCATCCAGTACACTTTTTTTTTGTAATTTATTTTCTCATTTCTGAAACATCTCTTTGATTCCCATTTTGCATTTTAAGGTTTATTGTTATTTACCTTTTTTTCCAAGAGTTTTTAAACATTTTTTTGGAGCATTGTTACAATTGTTTTATGTTTCTGTAGAATAATTCCAACATCTTTAACTTTGGTATATATTCATTAACTGAAGATATATTGGTATATATTCATTGATGCATTTTCCCATGCATCTTGAGTTTCTCCTTTGTTTTGTTGTAGTTGTCTGTTTGTTTTCATTTTTTTTAAGTGAAATGGATTTTACAGAGTATCTTTAATGTTTTGACAATTATGTTGTGAAATTATGACTCTTCTTTAATATATGATAAATATTGGTAATTTTGTTTTAATAGACATTTGCTTTCATAACTTTAAGCACAGTCTAAAGATTTATTCATCTGATCTGGGAGTTGTATCCCTAATGTCAGCTCAGTTTCAAGACCTTTTAATGTTGTTGGATCTGGCCTGGAAATATCACCCTAGTACCTGGAGGAGAGGGGGAACTTTCCTAAATTGCAGCATCACTGAGGTGCTTAATGCAATTAGACTCACATGTGTGAAATTTTACAGTGGTTCTCAGTCTGATGGTTGTGACCCCCAAAGATTGGAAAACAAAGATATTTTCATATCAGAAGTAAAATTACAGCTATAAGGTAACAACAACAACAAAAAACATTTTATGGTTGGGGGGGGGGAGTCACTACAAATTAGGGAACTGTATTAAATGGCCACAGCATTAAGAAGGTTGAGATCCACTGCTTCAGTTAAACCCAATATTTAATAAATACTAACAGGAGCTCAGGTTTTCGTGTTTCCTCCTCTTTATGTGCTAAAACAATTTATGTCACCAGGTTGATGGATGCCCATTGTTTCACCAAGTTTCAGCTATATTCTTCTATTCCTTAGCTGCAGTGAAGCCAGGTCTATGAATAAACTGCAAGAGATGTGAATGAAAAAAATGCTAACCATTGCTTCAGGTTGTGCAACCATTGTGCTTCTTTGCATTATTTTTTCAACCAAGCCAGCTGGGATCAATGACGCATCAGAATTATCAAAAGGCTGTTGCGTGCCTTCATCCTGGTTTCTTTCCTACCTATATTTACCAACAGAAACAGAACAGACTGTGTTTACTCTGTCTTACTCATAGCCTCTTAAAATTTATGTTTAAATAAAACAAATGTACAGTTTCTCTGGAATACTGTATTTACATGTGCAAATAGGCACTAAAAATGATGTTACAAATCATGTTACAGCAAACACTAGAAAGCATTTGAGGTGACTAGCATGCCTCTTACTCTCTCTAAGTGTGGCTACCAGCTACAATTACTCAAAGAGAAATTCACTTTTTAAATGTGCATTATGAAGGCATGAGCCTTCTTTTTCATTATGTTACAGTATTGATTATTCCTCCTGGTACACATATGCCTTCTTATTTCCATGTATTTACTTTTAACCTCATTCTCCAACCTCTGTCAGAATTTCAGCCCTCACATACACCATGAGCAGGTTGCAAAGAGTGTGAAAGCAGTGGTCATTTGTCCACTAAGCACTTGGCAAGAGAAGCCAACTAAAACTTCTTATTGTCAGTAGATAAAAGGTTTCCATACAAAAGCCTGACCTAAGAATCTATTCTTCTTCTCTAACGGAATATTTCTCATACTTCATCTTCAGATTCATACAAAGGGAGAAACTTTCACGAACAGCTTAGCCAAAATTGTTTATTCCATCTGCTGTGCTCATGTTATAAAATCATGAATCTTGTTTCTATGATAAATACTGACATTTGACATGTTTCTAGGATGCTGTGTATTTTATTTAATTTTAAAAATTACTTATCCATTTATTTTGCTCAAAGACATCATTAGCACCTTCCTAGCAGAGACCCAGGACTATTCATGTCTTTTATAGCTAATGCTTACTTTAGTTCCTAGTAAAGTCAGGTGTGCATCTTTCACTAATAATGATCTAAAGGATATTCTGATATATGACTAGTAGAAATTTCATATAAGATATACAATTTGTAAATAAGCCTGACAATTTTGGGAAAACTGAAAACATCAACAGAGAACAAGAACATTAAAGGTATGAAAAGATGCCATTATTATTTATTGATAATTTTTCCCTATTAGTTTGTGTCATTATTTACCAGGGAAGTGTTTACCACTACCAAGATAATGCAGTTAGTAGTGCTATCACCCAAGACTACCTGAATCACAAAGAAAAAAGCCTGTGCCAACCAGATGGAGAGAAATGTGAACAGAATTTGTTAGCCTCATGAAACCTATGGGCTTAGGGCAGCAATAAACATAATATCTCTAATGGGATTTGAAAAGTACATTTTATTTGAACTTGTAGGGTTTCTAAAAACACTTTTCCACATCACTGCTTTTTCATACCTCCGTGGACCCTACCAGCTTAAATTTGGTAATGGGCATCCTGTGTCAGGGAGAAGCATTTTCCAAAGGGATAAAATGCATGCACCAGACACCAAAAGAAGGTATTTTTTTTTTTCCTGAAGTGACCAAACAAACTAAAAGATTAGACATCTGTTCACTTTCAAACAAAGAACTATTACCAATCGCTTAGTAGGAAAGAAGGAAATAAATAAAACACAATAATTTCATAACCCCCTAAGTGCCCACCCAGATGCTCCTGCAATGTTCTCATACAACCTACTATTATCTTTTTTAGGAACAGAGGTATTTGCAGGTCTCCTCTTTTCGGCATCTCAGCTTCCACAGACCTTCAAAGCCCCACAGTTTTAATTTTTTTTTTCTCTATAGCTGTAACTTACATAGCTGAAGTGGAAATTTCTGGTTTCCTTGAAGACTTAGTTTTATCATGGGATGTTTTCCTGCAAGGTGAGCACATGATGTGTTGCTGGAGATTGGCTGGTGAAAGGGCATGTGATGTTTTGCTGTGAGCTGTCACATGTGAGGGGTGTGACTTTGGCCAGCTGAGAACATCTGTGGGTGGACTTTAAGAAGAGCAGGTATTACAGTGCATACACACACAGTAATACATCACTTTTTGGATTGGCATTGCTGCGCTGATCTTCGTAGAGAGAACTGTTCCAGAAAACTTCTCAAGGTAGTCCAACTAAATCTGTGGCTTTCACTGACTTGTCCTTATCTTCTGAATCTTGCTGCTGCCTGGTATTGGCCTTCCGACTGGGCTGCTGGTCTCCTGACAACTGAGTTTAGTAATCCTCTAAAGACCTATTGAGCCTAATCAGCAGGAAGTTGATAAAAGAGGTCTACCGTCCTTTTCCCTACTAATCTCCAACCTAGGGTCAGAAGTTTGGAAGGGAGATGGATGTGTTTAAGAACCATAAATAATGTAGGTTTGGTAAAAAATACTAGACAACCCATAGCCCTAGTGAAAATTAGTCAATGCATATTAGACCTATCCCCTGATCAGAGAAGATTCTCACCTATGTCTGAGCAGGCTAAGACAGTAATTGTGAATTCTGAGGATAGACCACTGCAATCAAAAGCACCCAGAGTAGATGTTTGGAATAAAGATGTCTAAGCATCCTCTTAGTAAGACTAATCCCAAATTTCTGGTTTTAGTACCCATAAATGTGTCTTTTAATAAGCTTTTGTGAATCCCCTTCTTTGAAGGAGAAAATAAGTGACTTGGGGGCTGTTACAGGAATCACTTTGTTAGGACAACATCTCAGTGAATTTCCTGGGAGAAGTTTTGGCATTGAACACTGACTGGAAAGCAGCGTATCCACAGCTAGCACGTACGCATTTACCATAATCATTGTGCTGCTTCAAGGAACTAAACTTTAAAATATTACTAGTTGTGTTGTTTTTCTCACAAAGCCTTTGACTTATTCTCTTTTCTTTTTATGTCCATACATAAGAACAAAAACTGAACCCATACGATAGGATTATTCTTTGATTGCAAAATTACAAGTGCTTGAATAGCTCTTTTCCTTCATGAAGTATTAGGAAATATATGTGTGTGTATATATACATATATGTATATATATATACATATATATGCAGGTATTTTGTTATGTATAATTAATTATACTTGTATTATATACATAACTGATGAAGAGATATGCATTTTATTACTTATAATTACATAAACATGGTTATGTACATATAAAGAGAAACAAATATATCTATGTACATATATATATATATATGCTCATTTTAATCTGACAATAAATTTTGAATACTGGAACTTTAGATGATTTTGTAAACCTCTTAAGTTAGCACTAGGAAATAAATAAATATTATGGTCTTTCACTGTTTCTTCACTCCAAAGAACACAATAATAAAAGACATTTACAGATCAAGTTTCTAGGCACACATCTAAACTTTTATAAAAGCAGATTAGCTCTGCGCAGACGATATTTCCTAAGCAGAATTACCTAGCCCTTATCCAGCATGAAATAACCAAAAGATTGTGAAAAGACCACATTGTTGAGACCTATTTATTCAATAGACACATAGTACTACATTCCAAACTATAAGGTTTGTTGGGTGTGTGATCTGATTGTAAAGAACACAGTGTGGATATAATGGGTTTCATTAGTATTATTATTTTCTATAAATAATTTGCAAACTTCTAATACAGATCAAAATGAAGGAAAGTGTGGGGCAGGGGATGTAGCTTAGTGGGAGAATATGTTGGATATCATAAAGCCCCAGATTCCATCCCAACATTAAAACAAATGAACAAAAATATCGAAACATCTGATGTATCCAGCGCTGGCCATGCATGTTAAACTCCGGCTGATTTCTTTTGGCATGAGTTCCTGATGTGTGCAACTGTTTTCAAAGTAGTATTTGAAAATAGCATGTGCCTACAAACAACTCTTAACAAAATGTGAACTCACTTTCCTCCAAACATAGGACTACATCAAAAAAGAAAAGATTCAGCATGGGGTTATCTGAAGACATAACTCAGTTGGAAAAGTGCTTGCACACATACAAGCATGTACACAATATGCCCAACGCACATATACTACACACATGCAAGCATGTATGCCCATACACTACATAAATATATAAGCATTTACACATATATGCTGAACACACACATACCCTATACACACAAAGATTCTGCACAGGAAACAAATAAAAGAGAAAATATTGTCTCATCATTTATTTGTAAAGCAGTTGATAACGCTACATAAGAAGCTCAAATAGCTCAAGAATGTAGAAACAAATAACCCAATTAAAAATAAGCGAAGAACCTCAATAGACATTTCTCAAAAGGAGACAAAAGGCACATGAAATCATAGTCAACATTACTATTCATCAGACAAATGCCAATTCAAACCATGATGAGCTATCAGCTCCCTTGTTACAATGGCTATTATCAAAAAGATGAACAGGGCAGTCATGAGCTATTGATAAATGTACATTTGTTTTTGTTGCTAACAATAAGAAGTGGACCTATTTCGAAGGGAAATCCTTGTTTACGAAAAGTCAATTCTTTGTTCCTGTTTTCAGGGCTCTTTCTCGGTGGCTTCTGACAAGTCAATTAGAACATATCTCATGATAGCTGTGCCTAAAGTACAGCTTCCACCTGAAGTTTCTTGAGCTTTCCTGGCTGTATAGTGCCCTTTGATCAGATTTAGAAGGTCAGTTATAATTTCATCTTTTTTTTTTTTAGCAGATTTTCTTCTTTTCTCCTTCTTACACATGTGCGTGTTGCTAGGGTGATGGTGTCCCACAAGTCGCTGTAACAGTGAATTTTTAATTGTCACCTTGTCATACACTGGAATCATCAGGAAAGGGATCCTCAATTCCAAGCTTTTCTGGATCATGTTGGCCTGTGTGTATGCCTATGATCAATGATCATTGTTGGATGATCACAATGATCAGTTTGGGATTCCTGATCAATGTGGAACAGGGCATGTTGAACTACATAAAACAAGATTGTAGGCTTAGATTTTTCACCAAACCTAATTTATTTAGGATTCTTAAATGCTTATACCTCCCTTCCATCCACTTACTAGAGGTAGGGGAGAAAGAAGGTTATTACATGAAGGGAACTGTAGACCTTTTAGAAGTAGTTCTTTGGAATGAGTCTGCTCTTCATTGTCCAGATGTCAGCAGTCCATTCCAAAGACCAACATTAAGCAGCAACATGAATGAACATGATTCAAAAGACGGGGACAAGCCAGCAAAAGCCTCAGGACTCAGTTGGATTGCCCTGAGGAGTTCCCTGGAACATTTCTCTGTGTGAAGATCAGCCCAGCAATGTCAATCCAAAAAGCAATGTCTGACTGTGTGTGGGCTTCAATATATCTCCTCTCCTTAGAGTCCACCCATGGATATTCTCAGCAGACCAAAGTCACGCCCCCTCTCACGAGACCACAGCAAAACATCACGTGTCCTCTCACAAGACAGGCTCTTGTAAAACATCACATGACTCAACTGAAATGAAGCTTCCACTTTACAAGAGGATGCTAAAAAGGAAGAAAGAATGTTTTATATTCTTTATGCTCTTGACTGCAGTTGTGAAACTTTAAATTCCTGTCTCTATAACTATCTTGAAATACCGCACTGTGTCTGGAACCGTGAGCCTAACAGCTCTCCCTTCCTTAAGCTGCTTTCACTCAGGATGTATTATCACAACACTAAGAAATCAGCTCAGTCGCCAGAGATCTTTATTATGCTTCAATATTTTGTTTCTTCTCTTCTGACTGGGTAATTTCAAGTGCCCAGTCTTTAAGCTTACCTGTTCTTATCCTGTTAACTCAGTTCAAGCACTCTTGTACCTGCAAGTGAGAAAAAGAAAGAAAGAGAGAGAGAGAGAGAGAGAGAGAGAGAGAACAAATTGCACTTTTCATCTCTGGAATTTCTGTTTGCTTCCTTTTGGAAATCTCTGTCTCTTTATTAATAAATCTTGGTTTTATCGAACCATTCTCCAGATAATTTACAGTTTTGTTTTTTTTACCTCGGCTCCTTGAAAAATTTTTAATAGTTCACATAAAATGTTTGTAAACCTGAAGTCTAGTTTTTCCAGTGACACCCTGTGCCAGTTTACTTCTTGTGCAGTGAATACTTTCTTGTTTTCTTGTGTACCTCATGATATTTGATTGAAAACTAGAAATTCAATTCTTACTTCTCCTGGCTGTTAATGAAAACCATTTGTTTACAGGTTTCCCCCCCCCCCAAATGTGTGTGTATGTGTTGTATGTGTGTGTTTGTGTAAAGTGGAATGTGTATGATGTGTGTGGCAGGGGCTGGGGGCGGTTTGCTAGGAATTAAACAGCTTCTTCTGCATGCTTAGGTAAGCACTTAATCAACTGAGTTGTAAATCCTAGCCCCTAAAGTGTTTGCAGAGACTACATTGCTTGCTCTGTGTAGTCACTGAAGCCTCTGATCTGTGTGGTCAGTGATGCCAAAGTGCTGTAGAAAAGAAGAGAGAATGATGTTCTATATCTTTACCCTTTGCTGGGTAAGTTTCTCTTGTCTGTTAAAATTAAAGCCATGGCACCTCCCTAAGCCAGCTCCCTAGTTATGTTCTGAGAAAATTAAAACATACAATCTAAGAGTATTTGAGGGTAAATTCCCTGTTGCCTTCATTGGGGCCAGAAAGCTGCAGAAGCAATGTGGACCAATATATTCATGGTGACCTCTTCTCATGCTGTTGTGGAAAAGATGGATCATTACAGTCGCAACATAAAATTAAGAAATTTACAAATTCCTGGCCTCTTTCTTTACAGATTCTCCTCTGCACTGCAATCGTTAGACTCCACAGTTCTGAATTGCTTAGTTCTCATAGTTCTTAGAAGCATAATAAGGTGTTTGAGTGTATAGAGGGACAAATCCCAGCACTTCCTACTAGAAGAAGCACCTAAAAGAAGAAACTCTGAGATAGGTTTTTTTGTTTGTTTGTTTGTTTGTTTGTTTTAGTTTTTGAATAATTTATTTAATTTTATTTTATGTGTGAAGGTGTCAGAGCCCTGTGGAATTGGTGGTAGAGACAGTTTTGAGCTGCCATGTGGGTGCTGGAAATTAAACCTGGGTCCTTTTGAAGAGCAGACAATGCTCTTAACCACTGAGCCATTTCTCCAGCCCCAAGATAGAAGATATTCTTTGGGTTCAGTTCCAGTTCATCACAAGGAAGCCATGGCAGCATTCATTGTAAGGGCATGTGGTCAGGATCCTGGTGCAACAGAGAACAGTAAATTTGGGCTGGAATTGAAATGGATACAGAAATTGTGGTACTTTTACACAATGGAATACTACTCAGCAATTAAAAACAAGGAAATCACGAAATTTGCAGGCAAATGGTGGGATCTAGAAAAGATCATCCTTAGTGAGGTATTCCAAGAGCAGAAAGACACACACGGTATATCCTCACTTATAAATGAGTACTAGACCTATGAGATAGGATAAACATACTAAAATCTGTACACCTAAAGAAGATAAACAAGAAAGAGGACCTGGGGTAAGATGATCAATCCTCACTTAGAAAGACAAATGGGATGGAAGTAGGAGAAAACAAGTAACAGGAAAGGAACCTACCTCAAAGGGCCTCTGAAAGACTATACCTAGCAGTGTATCAAAGCAGATGCTGAGACTCATAATCAAACCTTGGGCAGAGTACAGGGAATCATACAAAAGAAGGAGGAGTTAGTATGACCTGGAAAGGACAGGAGCTCCACAAGGACCAAATATATCAGGGCACAGGGTTCTTCAATGAGACTGTTTCTCCAACCAAGGATCAGGTATGGATATAACCTAGAACCCCTGCTCAGATGTAGCCCATGGTAACTCAGTATCCAAGTATGTACCCTACTAAGGGGAACAAAGACTATTTATGACATGAACTCAATGGCTGGCTCTTTAAACTCTTCCCTACCTCCCGAGGGAGAAGCAGCCTTGCTAGGCCACAGAGAAGGACATTGCAGCCAGTCCTGGTGATACCTGATAACCTAGAGTCAGATGGAAGGGAAGGAGGCCCTCTCCTATCAGTGGACTTGGAAAGGGGCAGGGAGGAGATGAGGTAGGGAAGGTGGTATTGGGAGGAAATGAGGGAGGGTGCTACAGCTGGATACCAAGTAACTAACCTGTGATTAATATAAAAAATAAATAATATTTTAAAAACACACACAAAAAAGAAAGAAAACAGACATTACCTTAGCTCCACTTCCAGAAGTGTCTGTTTTTGTTTGTTTGTTTGTTTGTTTTGCTAGCCTGGTCACAAGCTGAGAATCAAATGTTCAAATCCATGAGCCTGTGCTGGAGATCACACATCTAAATCTCATAGTTATTTCACCAATTCCACTGGTATAAACTCCTTGAATTTTTTTTTTTTTTAGCATTTAAGCATTTTGTATACTCAGAAGAAATATACATATACAAAAAGAGAGAGGGTGGGAGAGAGAAAGAGAGAGACTGGAAACCTCAAAGCTCTTTCTAATGACACACCTCCTCAAATTCTCCAACTACTCCTAATCCTTCTCTAATAGTTCTACCAACAGGGCATCAAGCATTCAAACATAAGAGCCTACAAGGACCACTTTCATTCAAACCACCACAGGAGGCAGGGTGCCTTGATCTCATTTCCCGTTGCTGTGATAAAAATGCCCCAATAGAAGCGATATAGGGGAGAAAAAAAAATTGTTTGGCTCATAATTCCAAGACACAGTCTGTCATTGCAGGAAAGTCAAAATAACAGGAACTCAAAGCAGCTAGCCAAATTATATCCACAGTGACGAGCAAAGGGTAATGAATTAATGAATGCATGCTCATGTTCAACTCTGCTTCTTCCCCTGCTCCTTTCAGTCTAAGTTACCTCCCATGGTTTGCTTGAGACACACATTCAAGGAACTTCCTACCATAGCCATCAGCTATCAATAACTCTTCCACGTAGATGGGGCTTATCAGCTAATCCCTATCCATTCTGGAACATTGACTGGCTTGATCTTCTGCAGGTTTTATATATGCAATAATATCTCCTTCCCCCAAGGCTTGAGGACCATCTTGGAAGAGTGAGTGGTTAAACTGTAAGAGCCAGTGGCTTGGGCTCTCTACCGCAATCTAACATAGGGTAAATAGAGACTCTTTGGAACTGAGCTTTTGAAGGTAAGGGGAAGCAGATACCGTTGCTATGGAACAAAGGTCACCTATTTGAGTTCTCCCTCTCTTTCTTGGAGTTTCTTTCTGCTGTATGGCTGTTAATTTCCTTGTGTGAACATCAGGATAAAGGAATTGCCCAATTGTTAGCACATTTGCATTCTTAAAATTTAATATTTGTTTATATTTTTCTGGGACTATTCCATTTTCCCACCATAATTGGTCACCCAAATAAAATTTGCAGCATTGATTTTTTTTTTTAATCAGCATCATTATGCATTCTAGTTCTTTTACTTTAATGACATATTTCTGAAGCTCCATTACTCTACAGTCCTAATGGACCTAGCTGAGCTGTGCTGGCAGGGGGTTCACAATCACATCCTCTTCCCCTTGCCCTCTGTAGTCAATTTAGTAAAACCCAGAGAAAAAGAAATATGCCAAACTCGCTGAGTGCTAAATGATTAATATACGGATCTAATTACGTGATGGTTTAAAATACATATTGTGTTTGGAGGGAGAGAAGGCTCTTCTAAAGCAGTTCTAAGGAAAACAAATCCAAATTGCATTTATTAGGCAATCTACTAAATCCCAGCAGGGGCTCTTTTCCCACAGGGCTGCAGAAACACTTCCAAGATATGACGAGGCCTGCTGCAGAATGCACAGGTCTTCAAAGGAAGCTCTGACCTACTTTGTTTCTGCCCCATCTTGTACTGCTTGCTGGCTGCTCTGGCTTTGTCAGTGACACGGAATTGGGGTTTTGCACCAGAGTTTAGTGGGCAGTCTGCTCACAGGAGTCAGAAGTCAGGTGGAGAATACATAAGCCTCTCGTCTTGACGATTGGAGGCATTATACCAAGTATTTTGCTGGGAGTTAGAGGAACCTTTGTTTTTATTCTTTCAGTGTATGTCTCTCAGAGACAGATGGCCTTCAAAATGAGGAGCAATGTAATCTTTCATACTATAGAACAGCATACCATTTTAAGCAGAGGAGTGATTTCTAATATGCCCCCACATGGGAGGTCTCACACAGGAAGCCAATTAAGACCTTCAGGAAAGTTCCTGTCATAACCTAATGAGTATGAATACAACAGGGTTAGTCTTGGGGCAGCTCACTGCTTGTTATATGCAAGGCACACGGCACCTCCACCGTCATGGAAATGCACCTAGACATTTCAGTAACCCCTCCTAACACCACCCAATTTGGCAGCTACAGGTAGATAGGCTGACTCAATGTTTTGGAACTGAAAATCAGGGTTTGATTGACATCCCTAGTGTATAGATGTCATTAAGCCCTCTTATCCTCGAGGCTCTACTGCAATGGACAGATGAAGCTCCTCATGTATGTTACTGTTTCTCACCTGGTCTCTCCTATATCAGGCTGTTTGCAATGGCTATCTTTCTACACTACTCTGATTCTACCCTTCTCTGGTACCATGGACCTATATGAGGTATTATGTGTTATCTAAGAACTGTTTCTAGCCTGAAAAATCTGATCTTCTGTCATCAATGAATAGTTAACTTTGCCATGACTGGCTACTGCCCTCCTGCAAGCTCTGTCTACTTTAGAATCACACACAGTGCAGAGAGGAGTAAGCTGCTGTTGGAGAAATGTCTGTACAGATTTCCCTCTTCCTAGAAGCAAAATACCTCTAGAGAGAGCAGAGTTAAGAGAGAAGGAGAAGGAGAGAGAAAGGAAGAGAGAGAGAGAAAAGAAAGAATGGTCTTTTGAAGATTTCAGATTTATAAAGTTATTCAAGATTTTAGGAACTAAAGTCACAGATGATTTTTTTTGAGATAACCTAACTGTTGTGAGTCTTTTCCCTAGATATTCACCAGCTGATAACTGATATACACAAGAAAGGTTTGAAGCCCAGCATAGAGTGGTATTGCAGAAGCAAAGATGAACTGATTTGTAAGTAGAATTGAGGAGTCAGAACATGTTTTTGATTACAGTATCAAGACAGTGTAGATGTAGCCGGTGCATACCTTTAATCCCAGCACTCAGAATGCAGAGGCAGGCTGATCTCTGTGAGTTCAAGGCCAGCCTGGTCTAGGTCTAAGAAAACACAGTACAGCACAGCACAACACAACACACAAAAACAAACAAACAAACAAACAAAAAACAACAGGCTTCATAAGACAACAGTCATTGACTATAAATTGTTTAGAGTGCTATATCTCATCCTGAGCTGCTCTGACTGTCAAGGTATCCACAGTTCAAAAGCAAAAGTGAGGACAAAGCCAAGCCAAGAGGAAAGTTGGTGAAAAGAGGGAAAATCTGACTGAGTTTTGACAGTCTCATTGCTCTAGAGAGACAGGGATGGGAGGGTTGATTTCTGAGTAAAAAGATAATGGATAAAGACTTTAGGATTTTAGCTGTGAATTTTAAAGAAAATAAGCTTTAAGAGATAAAATATAAAAGAACATAAAAAAGGCTGAAAGCCCACCTCAGAGTCTCTTAACTTCTCTGCTCATCATGTGAAAGTTATCACGCAAAGGTTATCAGCCTTTACAACATTATGGCAGACGCTAAAGCAGATCTCTTACAATTCTGTGTATATAAAATGCCAATTCAGTGAAATGTTTCAAGTTGATCATAAGAATGGAACAAAGAAAATGAAATGAAGGGAATAGATTCATGGATAATGCAGACATTAGAATGATATGAACTTTTTACTGCTTTTGATAGTTTTAGAAACGTAAGCAGTATAGGTGCTGTTCACTGGAGAATTGGGATCTTGAATGAAGAGCGAAGTGGATGCTCTATGTCAGACCTGAAACATAGATGAAGAGCCACCAGACTGAGAGGACTTCATTTATTCTAATTCCTCCCAAGCAAGACCTTAAGATCCTTCCTGAGTTACAGATTGGGGAAGCCAAGAATTCGGGGAATCTTAAACATTGATCTCTGACATTCTTCATATCTTATACTCCTTCTACACATTCTCTCTACTTATCCGAGTTTCAAATCTGAAGAATAAAACAGAATCCAAGAGTTTTTCTTTCTTTGTCCAAACTCAAGCAAGTTTTAAACAGTAGGTTTCTAGAGAAGAAATGGATCAGTAGAACAGAGTTAGACTAAATACTGAGTTTATCAGGAAATGAAATTGTCAAATTACTGGGCAGTGGTGGTGTTCATGCCCAGTTCATGAACCCCAAAAGACCAGAAATAGACTCCGCTGTAAATACATGAGGTTTTTTTTTAATTGTATACACATTCGAACACAGGACGAAAACTTCCTGTGGAAACAGTAGAGGAATGCTGCCTTGCAAGTCTTACATGCTTTGGTGTTACATGACTGAGTAAGGGAAATTGACTTTTGAAATAATTGGTCCACATTAGGCACCAAGACTACAAACAGTTCTGGCCTGGTAATATGGGCCTGTTTCCTAGCAACTGCATAATAAGTAGGCAGGAAAGAATGCAGTAAAGCTACTTCTTCCTTGATGGTAGCTGTACTTATCTCCACTTGGCTGGCCTTAGTTCATGTTTGTGCTTTTAAACTTAAAAATAATAACCACCCATTTTTAATCCTTTGGTCTCTCAATGGCACATGCCTTTAATCCCAGTCATTGAAAGGCAGAGAGGCAGGTGGATCTCTATGTGTTAGTGGCCAGTCTGGTCTACAGAGTGAGTTCCACGACAGCCAGGGCTACACAGAGAGACCTTGTCTCAGTGAAAAAAAATTGTCAAGAGAACACTGGTATTGGGGTAAAATTATAGAAGTTGAAACTGAACAGACGGTTTGGTGGTTAAGAGCATGGAAGACTTTTCCAGAGAACTTGGGTTCAATTCTGAGCACTGTTGTGTGTCTCACAACTGTCTGTAACTCCAGTTCTGGAGTATCTGACACTGTCTTCTGGCATCCTTAGACACTGCATACACCTTGCAAACAGACATATACACAGACAAAACACCCATAAAACAAAATGTTATCTTGATGTAATTTTTTATAAAAAAATGATAAATTGGTAAAAAATATTTCTAACTTTTATAAAACAAAGTTTTCTAAGTATAAAAACAAAGCCAGATGAAAAGCTAAGCCTTTCTAGATGATTTCTCTAAGGAATATGAGGGAGAGAGGTTATAGAATAAATCAAAACTGGTTACAAATTAGGAAGAACACTGTAAGTTGCTAGTCTTTGTTTTAAAAAGAAGTTATGAAACAAAAATGCACAAAGAGATTAAAAGGATAAGCAATATTTATGTGTAGACATTGACCTTTTTTAAAAGAGTAAATATAAATTCTGTGGTATGTAGTCTCACCAGAACTTGAAATTTGATTTTGATGCACACCAATACTTACTCTCACAGAATTGAAATAAAAAAATAGACACACCCAGGAAATAGTGGTGCGTTCAATATTTGGTGATACAGCACACACAAAAGATTTTCTAAATATTAATCAGAAGAACACAATATGAAACAGAGTGACTAGGGATTCACAGAGCTAGATTTGGAACAGGGCTTTTTACTCTTGCACCTACCTGTACCACATCAGCTCACAGTTATGGTGACTTGAAAGGATTACTTCAGCCCTTATTGCATATCTACCTTGATTCCTGCAGAACTTTAAGACATAGCTTATCACATAAATGGTCACTCAACATGCCCATAGTTTCACTACCTTAGAGCCCCTCACTGTCAGAGTACACAAAAGAATAAGAAGTCCCATGTCTATGGGTTAAAAATAACGATATTGTTCAAATAGCCATAATACCCAAATAAATCTATAGATTTAACACAATCCTTACCAAAATACCAGTGCTATACTTCCATTTGCAAGAGCGTATTCATAAAATACACATGGGGTTCAAAAGGTTATATGTTAGTTAGTGTTCTCTAGGGGGAACTGAACCAACTGGATGAGATATATGCATATATATTTATTTAAAGAATTTATTAAATTGCTTTATGTTAAAATAATAACAGCAGTTGTCTGCCACCTAAAAATAAAACATCACTATGCATTTGGGTGAAAATATAAGTGTTATTCTAATATACCTTTAAAAAGAAAATTTAGTAAAACGATGAAAGAAAATGTGATATAAATACATACTAGAATAGTTGTTATAAAAATTTTGTGACAACATGGAGGGACTTGGACATAATGAGATTAAGTTGAAAGAACACAAGCTGCCCAAGATGAAAAGGAGGCTCACGTGTGCGTGATTGCAAGTACCCTCTTCTTCACACGCAGAAACCTGGAAAGCACTGGTTATTAATGGTACTGCCTTCTTTATGATCCACAAACTCTACTTTTTAAGGACTCCAAAGAAATACTTGGAACTAGTATTGGGTGCATAAACGTTTGGCGATTATTTGATACAACGTTGTTTTTATTACTGAAAACATCAAAATAAGCTACCCCTTAAAAAAATCACAAGAAGGCTGAAAAGACGGCTCAGTGGTTCAGAGAGTGAACTCTTCTTGCAAACAACCTGAGTGGTTCCCAGCACCCATGGCACCTGGCTCCAGGACATCTTACACCCTCTTTTGGGCTTTTTGAACATCTGCACTCCCATGCACATACCCACACAGACAGGTACATATAATTGAAAATTTTAAATAAGTCTTCAAAATAATTAAATAATTAAAGTCATGAGAAGTAGCTGCAGCTTTTGACAAAGAAGAAAGACTCAGCATTTCTCTTTAAATAAGATGTGTCAATATTGTAACAATGGCTAAGTGTGAGCTCAAACACATTTCTGTGTGTGCTGTGGTCTCACTGTAGGTGTCCAAAGTCATCTGTTGAAATACCAGTTTCTAAAGGTGACCTTATCAGGAGGTGAGGACTTTGGGAAGATTATTTCCTGAAAGCTGAAGCTTCTTAAATGGGATCAGTTCATTCATAGAAGACACCGAGGAAAGCTAGCTAGTCCCTTTCATAACATGAGAGCACAGAAAGATTTTGTTTACGTGAAAATGCCCCTTCCAGATACCAATATGTTGGCATCTTGTTCTTCATCTACTCCACTTCCAAAATGGTGAGAGATAACTTCCATGGTTAATAAGCTATAATATTTATAATGTTTTGTCAAAAGAGCTCAAAAATACTGAAAGTAGCTAGAGTGATGGTCAGGGGTTAAGGGAGTTGACTGCTCTTCCAGAGGACCTGGGTTTGATTCCCCAGTATCCACATCATGAGTCAAAACCATTTGCACTCCTAGTCCCAAGGGATCCTATGCCATCTTTTGACCTGCATGGGCACGAGGCTGCACATGGTACACATGCACAGATGCAGGCAGAACACCCATCTACATCAAATAAAGAAGGATTAAAAGCATTGTGTGTGAATAAGCAAAGTGTATGATTAAGATACTAAAACACTATTATCATGTTTTCATCGGCAGGTTAAAATTGTAAGCTGAAAAAAAAATTGTAAGCTGTCTTTTATTACAAAGATGGAATGTTCCACTCAAAAACAACTTGTGTGGTTTTAGATTCAAAATGTCTTCTTTGGCTTCTCCTCTCATATTTTTCACAAAGAAGAAAATGTGTGACATCCACAAACCATCTAAGACACATAAATAAATCAGAAACAAAGCAAGCATGAATCTAAAAATGCAAATGAAAAACATGGGCTATTTCATCTATAGCAAAAACTACAAAATGCTTGGCATTAATGCAGCAAAGAAGAAATAGGAACCACAAATAAAACAAAGCAAAACAACCACAAAAATTTCATTGTAGAACATAAAATGGAATCAGAAAAAATACAAACACATCACTATCTTTATGAGGATTTACTCCCATAAACCACTATTCTTCCTAAATTAATATAAATTGTGTGCAATCTCTAATTGGAAAGTCAACAAGAAATCAAAATTTTAAAGTAGATTTTAAAGTTCACTTGAAAAGAAAAAAAATATTTAAGAGTAAAAGCAAAGGAAAGAACAGTGACCATAATGAGAATAATGTTGCCTTATATATCAGGTTCTAGCCCAAATTCCCTGTAATTATATTAATGTGTCATTGGACTGAAGCAGATGCATGATTGAATAAAACAGGATGGATAAGAAATGGACTATAATAAGACGTTTAGAGAATATTAAGCATACTAACAATAGGAACTATATTTATTGCAAAACATTATAAAGCATTTAGGAACTTGACTATATGAAAAAATGTAAAATAAAATAACTTGCCAATGTATGTGTGAAGCATACATATATATGCTTCAAATGTAAAAGACAAAATTAATTTAGTAAAGAAATAGTACTTTTGTACTGAAGTGATAGAAATTTCCTTAAGCAAAATTGAAAGCCAGTGTGTATGAAAAAAATCATAATAGATGTTTCATTTATAACATATTACAAAGCTCCATACATTGAAAGGAAATACAGACCAAGTAAAACAAGTTTGAAACAAAAAATTAAAATAATAGATAGAAAAAAAATGTTTATTGTTTATAATATAGAAAAATTTTCAACACAAAATTTTTCTATATTCTATCCTGAATTTATATTTAACTAACAATTCTAACAATGTCGGGAGCCGCTCCCGCCATTACAAGATGGCGCCGGCTTCCTGC